>NC_057805.1:128307178-128437803 GCF_018294505.1 Triticum aestivum | reverse complement strand
GTGTATTGATTGTTTGAATGTTATCCGTATAGAGTTAGTGATTAATTGTTTGTTCTGTACAAATGATTTTTGCTAGTAATCGGACTAGGGTTAGCTTGCATGCTAATAATTCGTGGCCAGATCTTGAGAATTGATTTTGAACGTCCTACATATATGTTTGTGCCTTTTTTCTTCCTGATCTTGAGAATTGATTCCGAATGTCCTACATGTTATGCCATTTTTTTCTTTCAAATTGGTATGTACACAGATGAGGCTTCGGCCAGCGCCGCCGCCGGATGTAGATCTTGGACCTGGCTGTGCGGCCAGAAGCGGACCCCCTTGGACCTGAGGAACCAGTAGAATCTCCGGCGAACCGCATCAGCGATCTCCCGGACGACATCCTTGGGGAGATCATCTCCCTTCTCCCCACCAAGGATGGCTGCCGCACACAAGTCCTCGCATCTCGGTGGCGCACTCTGTGGCGCACCGCCCCTCTTAATCTCGACTGCTGTCAGCTATTTGTCGATGATGATTCTGAACTCCCCGGAGCCATCATCTCCTCCTACGAGGGCTTCGTTCAACGCATCTGCATCCCGGCATGCTACCTACTAGACATACCCCGCACAGTGGCCGCCTGGCTGACATTCCGTCAATTTGATAAACTCCAGCAGCTTGAGTTTTACCATGACTATGTATGTAACATACCACGAACCGATGTATCTGTGCCCTCACCACCGATGTCCATCTCGTGGTTTTCCTCCTCTCTCCATACCGCCACCTTCGCCCGGTGCCATCTAGCAGACAATCTGGTAGAAATGCTTCGACTCCCACTGCTAAAATAACTTGCGGTTATGGTGGTTGATCTGTCGGAGGCCGCAGTACATAGCATCATCCACTCCAGCTGCCCTGCCCTGGAGCGCTTGCTGCTTGTTTTTGGAATGGAAATTCATATCTGTTGTCTCAAAATAAAGTCGCCCCACCTTGTAAGCATGGGAATTTGTTTTTTGGACATGATCTCATCATTGAAGATGCCCCTTCACTTCAAAGGTTGCTCCTTGATTCTGGTATAGTACCTTCGCAAATAACTGTAGTCTCTGCGCCTAAACTGGAGACCTTGGGTGCAATTCGTGATCCTTTTAGATGGTTAAAGATGGTGCTTGGCTCCACACCTATTGAGGTACTGTATATTATTCACGTAAACTTTTGTTATCTGCTTTTTCATTTGTGCGCATAAGTATCATCTTGGAGTACACTTTTGGTACTAATATTATGTTCTATGCTCAATGAAGAGCTTGTCCATCCTATCAGTGGTGGTGGATTTTGTCAAGACCTTATATATCAGTATGTGGTGTTTTGATCTCAACACGATTATTGGCTTGCTGCAATGCTTTCCATGTTTGGAGAATTTGTATATAAAGGTGATGATTTCACACACATTGAAAGCCCATATATAATGTACTATAATTAATCATTTAGCTATCACTCTTTCAACATAATATTTTTTAGACATTAAGTGTTTTCAATCTTCTTCTCTATTTAGGCACTAACACATGGAGCAAAAAATATAACCAATTGATGATTCAAGAAGCACAGGATTTTCTCAGATCTCATGACATTCGTTTGAAGACAGTAACGCTGGAAGGATATGCATCCAACAATGCAAACACTAGCATTGTCACATTCTTCATGTTGAATGCGAGGGCACTATTGTCCATGAGGATTAAGTTTTTCGACAAGAAATTTCTTACGGCCGCAAGTGTTGAACATCATAAAAAGAAGTTTCAGGTGGACAAAAGGGCTTCTGAACATGCTGGGCTTCTATTTACAACAACTTGTTATCATGTACTAGTAGAATTTCTGGTCCAGGATCTTGATTTTATGGATCAGACCGATCCATTTGATTGTGACTGCCAAAAACTTTGGTTGAGTTAGATGTCATTGTCCTGTTCAATCTGGATTTTGTCTAAACCTGTTGAGCAATTAATCCTCGTGCTTTTGTACTGTTTGTTAGCTGGAGTTAGATGTTGTTGCCCTTTTCAACTCTGCTTTGACCCATATTTTCTTTCATACTGGGCCAATCGCTTGCCATTTCTTTAATTAAGACATAAATATTATAAGTATTCACAACATAGGGAAAGAACATCAAGTTCTTAGCGCCCACCAGCACTCACAAACTTATTTTCAGCTTGCACACCAATGGGTTGTAATTCTTAATAAGAAAAGCCGCATGGTAGTGACAGATTTGGATTTATCATTTGGGACTCACGAGGAAAAAGACTATCCAGGGCGGTTCTGACTCGACAGTAAACATTGAGAAACCTGGTTTTACAATTACTGTAAATCCAAAACTCGCTTCAAAATCATGAAACTTGGCATGGTGTTATGTCATAGCACCAACATGTTGTGGTAAAAAAATTAGTCCAATGTGGGACAAGTTTTGGTACAAACTTCTTACAAACCGGAGCTTCTCTCAAAAAGGCTCATGGTTCCGAGAGGGACCTTGTCACCTATGTGTGCGAAAAGACATACGCTGTCTCTTCCCGCCTTGATTTATTTTACAGAGGAAACATGCAACTATAGTAGCGTCGTCCTAAAAATATGAAATTATTCACAATTCGTTTTGCCTTTTTATACATTATTTGAGTTTCCTAGGCATTTTGGAACTTACTTTGGTGTGTGCAAAGGTCATGTGTGTACTAGCCACATATGTAATTGGATGTTCAATCTGTTTATCGAATCAAGTCCTTATAAGTTATAAGTACATATGATGTTGTTCTGTGTGCAATGGCATCGCACACGGACCATACTGGGGAACCCGTCGGTGATGATTTCATCAATCGCTGACAAATGTATACCACCAAGCGTTTTCCCATAACACACACGGCTTATTAGCAGCAATCATCTGTGTTATTATCAGTCTTCGCACACATTTCTGATTACAGACATGTTTGCCGCGTATCACACACATCTTGTTATGTTGAACCGTTTCGGTTCTCTTGTCTCAACACAAACAGTTCATCCGAGTGAACCGCATGTCGTATATCGCACACACCTTCATCTGGCTGACCGTTTCTTTTGTGTTGCCTAATAACAAACAGTTCATTCGAATGAACCATATGATGTAGATCTCACACACCTTCATCTGGCCGCCCGTTTCTTTTGTTCCTCCTCATCGCAAACAGTAAATTGAACTGAACCGTATGCCCTGCATCGCACACGCAACTAAAATCTAAACCGTGTTTGATGCATCCGCCATCGCAAACGTTTTGCACCTTTTTTGACGGTTTTTTTACACCACCATTTGCGATTATTGCATCACACACAGTTTCGTCGAAGGGTCTCTGATCGTAGTGTCGCGTTAGCAGCAACCTGCAGTAGTGCCTGCTCCTTGTGACCGTGTCGACACCAAGCAAACTTGTTCGAGTCATGGGACTTATGAAGATTGGAACAAAGTGACAACATAACCGATCACGACAAAGGGCTGACCGTGAGTTTGGGATAGGCTTGGGCCCAAAATTGTGCAAGCAAAGGAAATAGACTAATAAGAAATATAGTGTTGCCCCCAAATTGGGGGCCTTGTATGGTTGCACCACTCGCATAGGCCCATGGATGGCCCTGGTCAGAGTGAATACACATTGATAGAAGCTCTCTGGACACCCGAGGGCCCAGGGCCCCCGGCATTTTCTCTTTTGGATACCCCAGGCCCTTTTGTGTCTGTGATGCCCCCTAGCCCCCGGTCTTGCATGCGTGCAAGTGGTTGGACATTTCCCATGTATCTTTCATTTTTGCTCCTCACTTACCATTTCATTCCTATGGTTATATATATACCGCGCCTCGGATCTAGGGTAAGAAAAGTAGAAACTAAATCTTGAGAGAGCTTTGCTCATCTATCTTCCCATAGTGGGATCAAGCCCTCCAACTTGGAGAAGAACCTTTCATGGTCACACCTCCAACTTGGAGAAGATACCTAGAGGAATACAAGGCCCCCATCTCTTTAAGAGATTTGGGGAAGACTATCTGTCAAGACCCCCACTTCCTTGTTGGATTTGGGGACGAACTATCACTTTGTTGCTTTATTTTCCTTGTTCATTGTTAGATCTAAGTAATTATCTTCTCTTGACTTTGTGTTATGAGGGATTTGGTGGTGTATCTTGTCTTTGATTGCTTCTCTCTTGTGTTCCCCATGTGATTTTACCGTGCTCTTTGTGTTTATCCTCGAATCCACCTTCAATTCGTGAAGATTGGGCCCCCCGTGCAGCTTGCCTCATATCAAAGTACCCTTACAAAAACACACTTATGAAAATAAAAAATATATATAAATCCTTAGGGGTGAAATATTCTTGCTCCTGCATCCATGTGTACATATCATGGTCAAAGCTTGTTGACACCATTACGCCTCCGTCTCAATGGAGCAAACTTGTTAAACACAGGAGCTTGTAGAAGCATGAGCAGGGAAGTCGCCATTGTAGACTAGGAGATGATGGTGACCATGATTTGTGTAACAAGCCGCTCCATAGAAGACACCGCTAGAAATGGCCTATATAACTCCCTAGGTCCAGCCAGACGGAGTCAGGGAACAACACTCTCACACGCTCCCCCACAAGGCTAAAGCTAGCCAATCTTCAATGGTCAAAATTGGAGCCGGAGGACTAAGACACACATTTGCTCCATAGGACAGGGCAATTGAGACAAACTTGAAAAGGAAAAACCCCGACCCAAAGATCCAGACATGGGGATAGACCATCCTCCACATGCCTCCCAACGATGCCAAGAAGCGCCATAGGAACCAGGATGAGTCGGGGATGACTTATTTCATACATACGGCGCCACCATCGCCTCACCATCGACTATTGGGAACCAAAACCTAAACTAAAAACTCACCCTACCATCACTCGTATGAAACAACACGGTCCCCGCCCTCTCCCACCGCCAAAGTGGCGGGCGGAGGGAGAGGGCCCCCTTGATCTCCCCGGGGAGGAGGTAGATCGGTCACACCACCATAGCCTCTAGGGTTTTGAGGCATTGATCCCGAGCCCCTATCCCGCTTAAGTAAAGCAACTTTGACAATGACATGTTATCACACGTAGCCACTTAAAAAAATCAGGGGAATGATACAATGTATAATAACAAGAGAAAGTACTACAAATTACAATATTTAGGGAATTTCAAATAAATAAAATGAAATCAAATAAAATAGTCAAATCTATAAAAATAGGGGGAAATCCGAAGTAAATAAGAGAACCTCAAAAAGTTGTATTTATCATTTAAAAACATGGATAGTTTGCTAACTTTTGTGCCATATTTTTGAATAGAATAACTTTCAAAGATATTAGTAGTTTTTGTGCTATATCTAAGAAATTTTGAAGAAAAGTACATAAATTTATTAAGTTAGGGGAAAACAAAACAAAACATATCCGAACTAAATGAGAGGACTATATAAAATATAATTCTCATTTCTCAGAGATATGGATTTAGTAACTTTTTGTGCAATATTTCTGAATTTATAAGCTTAAAAGTGCATTTATTGAAACATTGGTTTATTTAGTCTCATTTTTTTGGAATTTAGTAAAAGTCGCAACACCTTTAAAATTTGTGGAAAAACATACATGCATGGATGAGTAGAAACTTGCCCTTTATGTTTTAGTAATAATAGTTATTTATGAGCCTGCAAGAACAACTAAATTCGCTACACAACTCACATGCAGTACCTCTTCTTATCATGGTTATTTACAAAAAGGGGGCGTATCACTACAGGAATCAGGATCTTTGCCGTCTGCCATGGCTGACAGCAAAGGCATACCCGGCGGACGGCAAAGACCTTTTGCCGTCAGCCAGCAGACGGCAAACCATCCGGCTGAATGAACCACGGCAAAGGGCTCTTTTCCGTCTGCGGGCTGACGGCAAAGATGTCGGGGCCTTTGCCGTCCGTTGGCACACGGTAAAGGGCCTGGACGGCACACATGGCAGGTTAGTTCCGTTAGGGGGTTAACAGCGTGTTTTGCTGTCAGGCGGCAGACGGCAAAGACCTTCTCATCTTTGTCATCTGCTAGCAGACGGCAAAGTGCCTAAATAGGCCAGCCCAAGTAGCTGCCACGTGGCATGCTATGTCGTCCGCTGGCAGACGGGAAAGATGCAAAGGTCTTTGCTGTCTGCCAGCGGACGGCAAACTGACCAAATAGGCCAGCCACATTCCCTAGGTTGCATAGGTAGCTGCCGCGTGGCAGGTTTGCCCTCTGGCAGATGGCAAAGCTCTTTGCCATCTGCCAGCAGACGGCAAAGAGCCTGTACAACCCCTGTTTTTTCTGTTTTTTTTTCTCAAATTCATTCAATTTCACAGATATATATAACAAGTTTCCAACAGCATATATGTAACAAGTTTCCAACAACATATATATAACAAGTTTCCAACAACATATATATAACAAGTTTCCAACAACATATATATAACAAGTTTCCAACAACAAGTTATCCAACAACATATCCAACACAAAATGGTTTCATCCATACATACATATCCAACAACAAGTTTGCAACAAGTTTCCACAAACATAAAAGAAGCACAAGGAGAAGAGTAGACTCCATGAACGCAAGCTCCTCACCTAAAGCAAATCTGCAAATTGGGAAAGAAGAAAGTTAGAAGAAGAAGAAGAAGAAGACTAGCTAGAAGAAGAATAAAATAAGAAGAATAAGAAAAAGAAGAAGAATTTTTCTTCTCTTTCTTTTTCTCCTCTCCTCTTCTTTATCTTCTTCTTCTTCTAACTAAGGTAGGTAAAAATGCCATTTTTTAGCTAAGCTAGGTAAAAATGCTAAGTGTAGGTCATTTTAGAGCTAAGCTAGGTAAATAGGTCATTTTGGAGCTTAGTGAGATTATTTTGTCATTTTGGAGGAAGATAAGCTAAGTCTATGTTATTTTGGAGCTAAACCAAGGTTATCATGCCATCTTTTACCTAAGTATGCTAAGTATGTCATAAATGAACTGAAGAAGCTATGTATAAGTCATTTTTGAGCTAACCTAGGTAGTTATGCCATTTTTGAGCTAACTAAGCATATTTTGTCATTTTGGAGGAAAAAATGCTAAGTGTAGGTCATTTTAGAGCTAAGCTAGGTAAATAGGTCATTTTGGAGCTTAGTAAGGTTATTTTGTCATTTTGGAGGAAAATATGCTAAGTCTATCTCATTTTGGAGCTAAACCAAGGTTATCATGCCATTTTTTACCTAAGTATGCTAAGTATGTCATAAACGAACTGAAGAAGCTATGTATAGGTCATTTTTGAGCTAACGTAGGTAGTTATGCCATTTTTGAGCTAACTAAGCATATTTTGTCATTTTGGAGGAAAAATGCTAAGTATAGGTCATTTAATAGCTATCCTAGGTAAAGTATGTCAGTTCGGAGCTAATTAAGGTTATTATGTCATTTTCGAGGAAAATAAGCTAAGTCTATGCCATTTTGGAGCTAAACCTAGGTTATTATGCCATTTTTACCCAAGTGAGCTAATTATGTCATAAATGAACTAGCTAAGCTAAGTATAGATCATTATTGAGCTATCCTTGGTAGTTATGCCAATTTTTAGCTAACTAAGCATATCAAGTCATTTTGGAGGAAAAAATGCGAAGTATAGGTCATTTTATAGCTATCCCAGGTTAAATATGTAATTTTGGACCTAAGTAAGGTTATTATGTCATTTTCGAGGAAAATAAGCTAAGTATAGGTCATTTTGGAGCTAAACCAAGGTTATTATGCCATTTTTTACCTAAGTAAGCTAATTATGTCATAAATGAACTAGGTAAGGTAAGTGTAGGTCATTATTGAGTTATCCTTGGTAGTTATGCCTGTTTTTACCTAACTAAGCATATTAAGTCATTTAGGAGGAAAAAATGCTAAGTATAAGTCATCTTATACCTATCCTAGGTAAAGTATGTCAGTTTGGAGCTAAGTGAAGGACCAGCCGGGTGTGCTCTTGTGTCAGACAGAGAAGGACCGGTCGGGGTTGCGCAATTGCGAGACGGAGAACGATCGGTCGATGCTTGTCGGGAGGCATGCTGCACCAAAGATCATTTGCAATATCTCGTTAGCATGATGCAACTAAAATGTGAATACTAGTAACTAATGAAACTCACTGTGTCCACTATACCAATCTGGGGCATCGGCGGAGGGGTCTGACCGTTTTTCTCGCACACGGACTGCACATTTTGTTTTCACGAGTCAGTCATATTAGTTAGTAATGAAACGAACATTACATGCATGATTTGGCTAATATGCAGGAGAAACTTACCACGAGGAGCTCGTATAGGGCCCGGTGACCCATGTCGTTCTAGTTCCTCTCGTCCTCCAGCATCCTAGCCGTCCTCTCCTCCAACTCCTTCTCCCTCTGCGCCGCCTGCCTGTTTGCCTCCGCCAGAAGCTCCTGGGCCCTAGCCTCGACGGCGAGCTCCATTGGCCGTGGACGAGGACTCATCTCAGGAAGAGAGCTTGTCTGGCGCTTCTTGATCTCTCGGGGAGTTCTAGGACACCGTATCAGTCCATCCCCAATGGTTGCCGAGCCATGTTTCCTCCCTTCACCAAATAGCATCACGAGCTCTGGATCAAGATATTAGCCATGTTCTAACTGATTAGACCAAGATATTAGCCATGTTCTCTAATTAATTATAGGACATTTCTTTCTTATGATGATATACTCATTTTGGGTGTACTTCAGATACCGTCGAATGTTGTTCCGAGGAAACAAATTAAAGTAAAGGGATTCTTTCTTTGTGTGAAGTCAAATTGAAATGAATGTTTTTTTCTTCAGAAAGATAAATATCACAACATTGTCAAGTCCCAACAAGCAGGAGCTAGGTGCTTAAGATCACCCTACCACTAATTATTAGCCATTAGCTATGTTTGAGTGGAGTGAAATTCCTTGTTAGTGGGAAGCGCCCTTTGGGTCCCTCCATTGTACAGCCTCACTTTTATGGGTTTAATCACCACCTCCCCTTTATGCAAAATTCTACCTTTCCTAGTTGCTACCTGTCCATGCCCATGGTCAAAAAATTCTAGAAACCGTTAGCCAACTAATTGACAAATGATGACTAAACCTGCCTTTTCTTTTTCTTTTCTGATTTTCAAGAAACAAAAGAAAAGGGATGCATATGCATCGTAATCCTAATCATTTACATGGTTGTTTTCTAGGAGTAGTAATTAGTAAAACTAAAACTAGATATGGTAATTATATACTTCTATTCTACTAGGACTAGGAGAGCAACCCGATAACAATTGTGTCCATCCTAGCACACGTTTTCAGGAGTTGTTACTCGACACGACACTCCAAGTAGCATGCAAGAAAATATCTCGCAAAAATAAAGCCTTCTCTGAACCGAACTGTCTATATCATCCAGTACAACAGGAATTGCAGAGGGTCTCGTTATTTTTAGTTTTTTCATCACTGGTTAACAAAACTAACCTAACTAACCTACAAACTAATTAACCTAACTAACCTAGAAACTAACCTAACTAACCTAGTTTAAAGATAACTAACCTAACTAACCTAGAAAATCAATCTAACCTAACTAACAGTATTAACTAACCTAATTAGTAGCGGTAGAAAAAAAAGAAACTAACATTACTAACTAACCTAATTACTAGCAGTAAAAAAAGAAAAAAAAACAAGGGGGGGCCTCACCGGAGTGGGTCGGCGGGGCACCGGGGCGGTGGGGTCTCGAGGCGGCTAGGGCCTCAGGACGGCGGGGAGCCTGGTTGTCGAGGCAGCGAGGGCGTCGGGGCGGTGGGGGCGTCGGGGTGGCGCGGGTGGCGAGGTCGTCAGGGTGGCGTGGGCGGCGGGGTGGCGCGGGCGGCGAGTGCGTCGGGGCGGCGGGGGTCGGGGCGGTGAGGGGCGTCGGGGTGGCGCGGGCAGCGAGGGCGTCGGGGCGGCGCGGGCGGCGAGGGCGTTGGGGGGTCGACGACGTCGGGGGCGCGGGCCGGTGGGGGGTCGGGGGTGTCGGGGTGGCGCTGGTGAGGTGAGGGAGAGTGTGAGAGGGGAGAGAGAGAGGGGTGGGGCGTGGGGCCGACCGTTTTTTAGTTAGGTTTAATTTCTTTGTCGTCTAGCAGACGGGGAAACGGCCGTTAGGTTGGCTATTCTCTTTGCCGTCTGCTAGCGAACGGCAAAGAAGCTTCGCTGTCTGCTAGCCGACGGCAAAGAGGGCCACCCTCCCTCTTTGCCGTCGGCTAGCAGACGGCAAAGCTTCTATGCCGTCAGCTAGCAGACGGCAAAAAGCTGGTTGACGGCAAACACGCTCTTTGTCGTCCGCTCTTTCTTTGCCGTCAGCTTTTTGTATGCTGATGGCAAAGACCTCCTTTGCCGTCAGCTAGCAGACGACAAAGAACTGGCTGACGGCAAAGATCCTGATTCCAGTAGTGTATGGGGCATGTTTCAAAAAAACAAGTGTTCTCATTTTTCCTTATTTATATATGTTGCCATGAACAATTGAGAAGCACCAATTGTTTGTAGTCTAGTAATGTTCTAGTTTATTATTACTATTCTGAAGCAGATTTTTGGAACATGAGTACATGCGCACCCTTTATGAGCAGAAACTGAAAAAATGATTAAAAAGTCAAATAGTTTAGAAGTAAGGTACATCCTCAACTATTCTACTTACCTGTAAAGTTTCCCAAATAAATGGCATCCATCATATTTTGGAAAGAAAATAGACAAAATCGGTGTTATATAAAAAGAAGAAGAAAACCATGTTTGAAGCAATTTCTCTTAAATGGAAAGTAGAGATCTTTACCTTATATTAAAAAAGTGTCCTGAAAGGCCAAGGGATAGCAACATGCCCCGTCGAGAGTGGGTAGAGAAGAGTTAGAGCACAACCCAAAACACGACAAAATAAGCAAAAAAAATAGAAAGAAACAAGAATAAAAATGGAATGAGACCGAGGAAAGACAAACAGAACAAGATTAAGTGGCGAAGAAAGTATGTGCCTCAATGTACCTACAACTTCATATTGTACCCAATGCGCTTCACGGTAACATTGTGTCGGTGGACATTTTGGTTGAAGACCCGGTCATTTCCGCAGTTCCAAAGTTCAGCAGCGCAGGAAACAATAATGATCGGCCATCAGCAGTGATTGACTGTAGTTTGTGGCAAATTAATAAACTTTAGCAGAGAAGGAGCTGTCCCAATGATGTTCTGCAATTGCAACCTCTGCCAAACCAGTTGTGCAGAGAAACAATGCAGAACGACGCTCAGTGGATTCTACTGTAGGGCAAATGTCACACCAGGGGTCCTGCGAGCAAACACTTCTTTGCGGCGTTGTTGTTGGTATACAAACGACCTCAAAAGTCAATCCAAAGGAAGACTCTAGACTTCACTAGGACAATAGGCAACCAAATAAATTGAGATGCATGGTGTATCATCCCATGAAAGGTGAGCAGTGGTAGAAATATTTTACACATGATGGGCTGCCGAAAATCATACACGATCTACTCTCAAGGTCGGTAGAAGCCATAATGGTGACAAGAAGGTGAAACAACTGCGATAATTCATGTGTGGTCGTGGCTGAGAGGACTGACTTGAACTTGTCAAGCCAAGAGCCATGCACAAATTGTGATCGTACTGAGAAGTATTTTTAACATCAGAAAGGAAAAGGATATGAAAGCAATCCATTATGTGTTTCTCGGTGCACCATGTGTCCATCCATAAGGATATGGTCTGTTCATCTCCCAACGTGCAAGTGGTTGCATTCCATACTAAGGGAACAAATGTGTAAACAATTTTCATAATGGGTGTGTTAAGTTGGTGTCTACCCGGAGTGAACATGCATCCCTAATCGCTCCTAAACCAATTCCAGCATGGTAAATTATTTCCTTGCAGTATCTGCTCAACAAGCTTGCAAAACATGGCTTGTGCTCTAAGTTCTCTGGCACCTAATCCGCCACATCTTTTGCAGGACGACTGTGTTTCAGCGCCAATGTAGTGACCACTGTCGGTGTCAAAACCGGCGGATCTCGGGTAGGGGGTCCCGAACTGTGCGTCTAAGGCGGATGGTAACAGGAGGCGGGGGACACAATGTTTACCCAGGTTCGGGCCCTCTCGATGGAGGTAATACCCTATCTGCTTGATTGATCTTGATGATATGAGTATTACAAGAGTTGATCTACCACGACATCGTAGAGGCTAAACCCTAGAAGCTAGCCTATGATTATGATTGTTGTTGTCCTACGGACTAAAACCCTCCGGTTTATATAGACATCGGAGGGGGTTAGGGTTACACAGAGTCGGCTACAAGGGAGGAGATCTACATATCCGAATTGCCAAGCTTGCCTTCCACGCAAAGGAGAGTCCCATCCGGACACGGGACGAAGTCTCCAATCTTGTATCTTCATAGTCCAACAGTCCGGCCAAAGTATATAGTCCGGCTGTCCGAGGACCCCCTAATCCAGGACTCCCTCAGTAGCCCCTGAACCAGGCTTCAATGACGATAAGTCCGACGCGCAGATTGTCTTCGGCATTGCAAGGCGGGTTCCTCTTCCGAATACTCCATAGAAGATTTTGAACACAAGGATCGTGTCCGGCTCTGCAAAACAAATTCCACATACCACCGTAGAGAGCATAATATTCCACAAGTCTTATCTGCTGACAACTTTTCATAACGTGACATCCTGCCGTGGTCCGGTCATTACGAACCGTTTTTCCCAGCCTGCCACTGCACGTGTTGCGAGGCGGTTTTCTTGGCACGTCTTGTCGAAGCAGAGATCGTGTCCCCTTATCACGGGATTCTCATCAATACGGGTGTGGGTAACCCAATCGTGCCTGCTGGTATGACTCCTCGATTTTAGGCGAGTTCCAAACGGCCACGCGGAGGACGCTTGATATTCACCCTCTTTATAAAGGGGCCAAGGCATGTCCTTTTCTTCTCGCGCTTGATCCTTCCCTTCCCCCACCTCGAATTCCAACACCCAAGGCTCAGGCTAAGCGCTTCGGACCTTCAATCATGTCCGGATCCAACCTTCAAGGCCGGTGGATGGCCTCCTCTGTCACAGAGGAGGACATCAAGAAGCTAAGAGAAGCCAGGTATCTGACCGCCGAAATCTCGCACAGGCTGCCTGCTCAAGGGCAGGTCATCCCCACTCCCGAACCCAACGAGAGTGTCGTATTTGTTTCCCACTTCCTCCGAGGGCTAGGCTTTAGCCTTGATCCCTTTGTTAGAGGGCTTATGTTCTATTACGGGCTTGATTTCCATGATCTAGCTCCGGATTCCATCCTTCACATCTCGTCGTTCATCGTCGTGTGTGAGGCCTTCCTCCGCATCACCCCACACTTCGGCTTATGGCTCAAGACCTTCAATGTGAAGCCGAAGATGATCGGTGGGCGACACGCAGAATGCGGAGGTGCCATAATAAGCAAAGGCGCCGATGCTCCATGGCCGACGGGTTCCTTCCCGGAGATGTCCAACTTATGGCAGCGGGAGTGGTTTTACATCACAGCTCCCCGAAGTACTAAGTGGGTAGCTGCCCCCGCCTTCCGTTCGGGCCCCCGCCACAACTGGCGTCATGGGTCAACAAGGGGCTGGACTGGGGGCCAGTTAATGACGTGCCGACATTGCAGAGTCGCATCCGAGATCTCCTCAGGAGAGACGTCAGTCTTGTCAAGGTAATGCAAGTCATGCTAGCTCTTCGGGTCCTGCCATGCCAACGTCGATCTCTCCGTATGTGGGAGTTCAACCCGGAAGGACCGCGAATTATTCGGCAATTCTTCGGCACGACGCTCGAAGAGATGTATGGATTGTCCTTCGGATCACGAATAAAGTGTCCGGACACCATCGAGGATGCGGGTCTCAACTGCAACCGTCCAGATACCCACGTAAGTAATTCTGCGGCCGAACATGCTGTCTTTTTATTTGTCACAACATCATTCTGAAAAAATTGCTCTTGGTCAAGACTGGATAAAAGAGGCGAAGATGATCAGGTGTTCGGCCCCCCTTCCCGAAGGCTCACCAGATCCCGTACTAGCCAGGATGCTTGAGCACACACCTTATCAAGTGCCATCAGGGGAAGATAAAGGGGGAATAAAGAAGCCGAAAGCGGGCCTCACGCATTACTCATCCAAACCGGGGGAATTAGTGTCTCCGCGAAGGAGGATAAATGGGGAGAAGAATCTAGAATCCCCTCCCCCCAAGGAAGGAAGAGGACCGCCTCTGAAGACCTAGAAACGAGGGTTTCCAAACGAGGGAAGAAACCTTCGCCAGGGGGCCCTGCCCCGGAGGGCATCCTTACCGCACAGTGCCCGCAAGGGGGTCAACCCTCCACTGAGCTGTAAGTGAACAAGAGTACTTTTGGTAAATATATCCTGCTTCATCTCCGAGGACAATAACCGAGACGTATGTCTTGCAGTTCGGATCGTAGCCCTTCTCGACAGAGTTCGTCTTCGGGGGATCTTCTTCCGGAGATGATGGAGAGCGAAACGCCTCCTCCTGTCTCCCCGCCTCATGAGGCGGATGACCCTGAGGTGTTGTCACGGAGGATTTCTCCTGATCCGCCAAGGCCAGAAGGTAACCCTTCGTCCACCCGAAGTCCGAAGTATTCGGCTCCTAAGGAGAGCAACAGAAAGAGTCCGGGACTGTCCGGTGCACGACCGGACGCAATGATGGGTCTTCTGGAGGAAGTGGCTATCTCAGAGGCGCATCGTACTTTAATGGGTACGGTGGTTGGGAGGATTTCATCCGCCAAAAGTGGGTTGCATGAAGCTTTTATGAGCCTGCTAAGAGGCTTTGAGGTACGCAAAGTAATATATATATATATATATATATATATATTGACGGTACCACACACGCTAGGTGTGCCCTATACAGATAGTAGCCCATGAGACTCTGGTTGCTGTCCAGAGGCGGCAAACAGAGGATCATAGTCCCAGGTAATGACCATGCTGCTTTCATGTGCAGGCGGCTGAGGGTCCGGTGGTTGGCCGGACTGCTGAGTTTGCCGAACTGAGGCGGCAGGTTGACGCGGCAGATGCCGACATCGCGCTTGTGAACAAGCGGCTTGACGAGGCACAGGGTATGTATTTTCGGGTGGTCAATAAATATTAAGAGGAGCATGATGCTAGTATCTATAATATGTTGTGACTGCAGATGGAGCTGCCGCCGTGGAGACCCTTCGGGCGGAGCTTGCCCGGGCCAAGGAACAAGCTAGGAGAAGTGATGCGGCCGCCCTAAAGGCGGCCGAAGAGTTAAGAGCCGAAAAGGCTGCTCATCGCCAGAGCGAAGATAAAATAGCCAAGATGGCTGTTGAGCTGAAGGATGCCGCCGGCCGGTATGAGCTTCTTGAAAAGGAAAGCCAAGCGAAAGCGGCGGACCTAAAGAAAGCCATGGTAGCAGCCAAGGAAACCCGCTCTAAAATCATAGCGGCGAAGGAGGAGCTTCGTCAAGCCGGGGATATCACGGCTGGGAAGCCCTTTTTGTTGCGGACGAAGTTCGGAGATCCGAAGTATGCCCCTCTGGATCAATTATGGAGTGCTGCAGACGCGTACTTGGACTTGGCAACGAGTGCTGCTGATGCGACTGAGTTTTTCAAAGATCGGAAGGATCATGAAGTGGAAAGGTTGTTCTGGTCACAGTTTAGTGCTCCCACGCGTCCGCTGCTGTTAAATGAACAAATGGCCGAGTGGGCTGAGCTCCATAGATTGTCTGGACTTGCCATGAGGTCTGTCGTGGATCATCTTTGGCCGGAGGGACCAAGGCCGAATAGTTATTTTAGTTTAGTGCAACGATTCCTTGGTGCTGTGCCGCATATCGACGCTGTAAAAAGGTCGGCGTGCATAGAGGGTGCGCGGATGGCTCTTGCCCGTGTTAAGACATACTGGGCAAAGATGGAGGCCACCGCTATTGCAATCCAGGATCCGGCCGTAGGCCAGGTCTCGGCCGAGCACTATTTTGAAGAAGTCCTAGAAGGTGCTCGTTTAATAGAGGCTCAGTGCTCGAAGAGTATCATGTTCGAGTGACATGTATCCCAATTGTAAAAACAATGCTATCTGGATTATAAAGGCTGTGTTTATACTTTTGCCTGAAAGTATTATGATGCCTCCTGTGCGGCCGTTTATGTATGTATATAACCTGAAAGTTTGCAGCCGTCGGCTTCAGCCCCCACGCATATAATGCGGGGGTGTTCAGAAAAGCGCGTATTCAGACTTGATCCAACGTCTTGGTCCATTAAGGAGGTGATAGCGCGGCGAACAAGGCAATCGGACTATATAGCTTTAACACTTTCACTTAGCCATAGGAGTTTGACAGTGGGGCTACTATATAGCCCCTGGTACTTCCGCGCTCATCCGAATACGGGGCGCGTACATACATGACCGGGAAACCGGCCCTTCGTTAATGCGGAGGAATCGCGAAGATTCCGCCGAATCATCAAGTGGTTGACCAGTCTCGCACTTTATCATGACACTCAGTTTTCGGCTTTCTCTACTGAGGTGCTCATCCAGATGAACCAGGGCACAATCGCAGTAGTTCTCCCGGTGCCACCTTAGCCGATAGAGCGGAACGTAAGGTAGCAAAACACGGGAGCCGGGCAAACCCAACTATTGACCAAAGACATGATTCGGAGCTGATGCATATAAGGCCAAACTCGCGACGCCGAACACTCCCTAAGGTATTCGGACTTTACAACGTATACTGGGCTGAGTAACGCCCTTGATAATGAGCCCTGAATTTCCAGGTACGTGCATTAGTTTGACGTGATGAAATGCCAATAACGCTAGCATCCCTCTTGGTTATGTTGAGTATCCGGAGGGTGTGAAGCAGCAAGAGACAGTAAAAAAGGTTTACATAGGGTCTTAATATAAAAAGAAACCTTTGAACGGGGCCCTGCTGCACATCTGCGCATGTATCTCCATTGTGCCGTATCTTGGAAGGGTGTAGCATGATGATCATCTGTAAGAGAGAAAAGCCCAGGTGAAAGTTTTCATGCGAAAAATTGGTTATTCTTAATAAACCATTAAAATTCAATCTAAATAAGGTCAAGCCGAACTGTAGTCCTTTTTACATGCGGGAAGCCCCTAGCACCACCTATGGGGGTATATCCATCGACCCAATCTCAGGTTTATCCGAGCTGTTACAGCTAGTGGTGCGCCGGACTCGTCTAGCCGTGTCCGCGGTCTTGACGACCGATCATTTATTCTGGTTGGAGAGGCCGTTCAGTGTTCGGCTGCTAGAGCCGCCACACATTCTTCCGCACGTAAGGAACGCTCTGTGTTTCCGCTAACTATGATGATGCCACGTGGACCGGACATCTTAAGCGTAAGATAAGCGTAATGCGGTACTGCATTAAAACGAGCGAAGGTCGTTCTTCTGAGTAGTGCGTGATAGCCGCTTCGGAATGGAGCGATGTCGAAGGTTAATTCTTCGCTTCGGAAGTTGTCAGGAGAACCGAATACAACCTCTAGTACTAGAGAGCCCGTGCAGCGGGCCTCTGGGCTTGGTATTACTCCTTTAAAGGTAGTATTGCTTTGGCTGATTCTTGTTGGGTCTATCCCCATTTTGCGGACTGTGTCCTGATATATCAGATTAAGACTACTGCCGCCGTCCATAAGGACTCGGGTGAGATGGTATCCGTCGATTATTGGGTCTAGCACCAAGGCAGCCGATCCTCCGTGCCGGATACTAGTCGGGTGATCCCTGCGATCAAAAGTGATAGGGCAGGCCGACCAAGGGTTGAACTTGCGGGTGGCGGGCTCCACGGCACATACGTCTCGGAGTGCGTTTGCTCCTCCTCTTCGTTACGTGAATCATGTTCACTGTTTTGACCTCTGGTGGGAATTTTTTCTGTCCCCCAGTGTTTTGCTGGCGAGGCTCATACTCGTCTTCACTTGGTGTCTCCCTCCCCTTGTGTTCGGCGTTTAGCTTGCCGGCCTGCTTGAAAACCTAGCATTCTCTGTTGATGTGATTTGCAGGTTTGTTGGAGGTGCCATGAATCTGACATAATCTGTCTAGAATCTTGTTTAGCCTGGACGGTCCATCTCTGTTGCCTTTGAATGGCTTTTTCCGTTGGCCGGGTCGAGAGCCCCTGAATCCGGAGTTTACCGTTGTGTTGTCTGGGCTGTCTTCATTGTTTCAACGCTTGCTTTTATTGCGTCGCGGTTTTCCATTGCCATCCCTGACTTCGGATGTGCCTGGGTCGCTGGTGCCGCTACGGGCCAGCCAACTATCTTCGCCCGCGCAAAAGCGGGTCATAAGGCTTGTTAGGGCTGCCATTGTCCTCGGTTTTTCCTGGCCGAGGTGTCTGGTGAGCCATTCGTCCCGGACACTGTGTTTGAAAGCCGCTAAGGCTTCGGCGTCCGGGCAGTCGACAATTTGATTCTTCTTAGTGAGGAATCTGTTCCAGAGCTTTCGGGCTGACTCTCCGAGCTGTTGAATTATATGACTTAAATCGTCTGCATCCGGAGGTCGGACATAGGTCCCTTAAAAATTAGCCCTAAAAGCATCCTCAAGCTCTTCCCAACTTCCAATTGAGTTTTCGGGGAGGCTCTTCAGCCAGTGCCGAGCTGGTCCTTTCAACTTGAGGGGCAAGTATTTGATGGCGTGGAGATCATCTCCGTGAGCCATGTGGATATGAAGGATAAAGTCCTCAATCCAGACCCCAGGGTCTGTCGTTCCGTCGTATGCCTCTATGTTCACGGGTTTGAATCCCTCTGGAAATTCGTGATCCAGCACCTCATCGGTGAAGCATAGGGGGTGCGCGACACCCCTGTATTTGGATGTGTCATGGCATTCTGGCGGTTGTAGTGTTCGGTTTTGATTCTGTGCCGGAGCGCGCTTCCTAGATCCGTAGATGGACCTGGTCATACCGGCTTTTTGGTGCAAGTCCTCACGTAAATCGTGTACTGACTTATGTGCGACATCGTTAGCCGCCCTGTCGCGGCCACGGGGTGGTCGATCCGGCTGATCGGCCATTTTATTTTTCGGCTGTACGGGCTCTAAAGCCTCGTCATCGAATTCAGGCAGCAGCTTGCGCTTTGGATAGCTCTTTGTGTGGCGACCGCCCTCGTACTTTTCTTCAGCGTCAAGCACTTTATTCCATCTGCTGTTGAGCGTATTCTGTGCGGCCTTAAGCCTTTGTTTCTGCTTCTTCAGGCTCCTCACGGTGGCAATAAGCCTTTTATGGAGGTTTATCTTGTTCCAAGTGCCTTTTCGGGATGATGTGTGCATCGTCGTCCGGGCTGTTCTCCTCTCTGGAGACATGTTGATGAGCTTTACCCTCGACGTCGCCGTGATCGGACAGCGGTTCTGTACTATGTTCGCCGTCCGCTGACTCATCCTGCTCCATCGCTGGGTCCATATGGTCGTCGTTTCCTTTGGAGTCGACCGGGGTATTATTCTTTCTTGCGCTGTTATCGCTGTTTTTGCTGAGGTGGGGTTTGGGGCGTCGCCTGCGTCGTCGCTTTGGTTGCTTCTCGAGGGAACTATCCTTCGCTGCTTCCTCCCGTTCCTCGTCGTTGTTTTCTTTGGGTGTATCCACCATGTATATATCGTATGATGACGCGGCTGTCCAGCGCCCTGTGGGCGGTGGTTCCTGTTCCTCTCCTGCATCGTCGTCCATACCGTCGATGTCTTCGGAGTTAAAATCAAGCATGTCGGTTAAATCGTCGACAGTGGCTATTAAGTGGGTGGTGGGTGGGGAACGAATTTCTTCGTCGTCCGCTTCCCACTCAAGCCAGACATAGTTTGGCCGAGGGTCTCCTGACAAGGAGAGAGACCTTAATGAATCTAGCACGTCGCCCAAGGGCGAGTGCTGGAAAATATCCGTGGAGGTAAACTCCATGATCAGTGCCCAATCAGATTCGATAGGCACGGACGCGAGCGGTTCGGAGCCTGTGGCCGGGGACGAATCCAAGAGTTCGATGACACAGGTCTCATAGGAGGTGAAGTCAGTATTCGGCTCTATCGCCGCTGAGTGTGCGGCCTCTGTGGCGGGGTCCATCCATCCATCCTCGGATAGCGCGATCTGCTCCGGATTGAGGGCCGGAGTAGCCGCAGGTGCGGTCTCCCGAACACCGTCCGACGGCAGAGCTAAGTCATGCTTGTCGTGACTGTGCGGCGCACCTGACATGGGCTCGAATCCGTCGAAGATCAAGTCTCCGCGGATGTCGACAATATAGTTTAAGTTTCCAAACCTGACCTGACGGCCAGGGGCGTGGCTCTCGATCTGCTCCAGATGGCCAAGCGAGTTGGCCCGCAGTGCGAAGCCGTCGAATATGAAGATCTGTCCGGGGAGAAAAACCTCACCCTGGATCGTATCGTTGCCGATGATCCAAGGAGCCATCAAGCCTTTATCGTGACGGCACAGTGGAACTCTCAATAAAAGCACCAATGTCGGTGTCAAAACCGGCGGATCTCGGGTAGGGGGTCCCGAACTGTGCGTCTAAGGCGGATGGTAACAGGAGGCGGGGACACAATGTTTACCCAGGTTCAGGCCCTCTCGATGGAGGTAATACCCTACTTCCTGCTTGATTGATCTTGATGATATGAGTATTACAAGAGTTGATCTACCACGAGATCGTAAAGGCTAAACCCTAGAAGCTAGCCTATGATTATGATTGTTGTTGTCCTACGGACTAAAACCCTCCGGTTTATATAGACACCGGAGGGGGCTAGGGTTACACAGAGTCGGTTACAAGGGAGGAGATCTACATATCCGAATTGCCAAACTTGCCTTCCACGCAAAGGAGAGTCCCATCCGGACACGAGACGAAGTCTCCAATCTTGTATCTTCATAGTCCAACAGTCCGGCCAAAGTATATAGTCCGGCTGTCCGAGGACCCCCTAATCCAGGACTCCCTCAACCACCATGTACCTCCTTGCATTTTTCAGAAAAAGGAACACACGATCTTGTATATTTTCTCGAAGCTATAATCAGGCCATAGAACGCATGCCATGAAATGTCACGGGACTGCGGATAGTACCGCATTGATCTTTTCAATCTATCGCCCAGGCCAGGAGGCCAGACATCCACCCTAGTAGGCATCCATCAATCTTCCGAATCACTGGTTGTGCCAGGTGTTGCGTAATCTTATGTGTGGACAAGGGCAAACACGATAGGTTCAGGGCAGGGAGCCAATCGGGCAGCCCAAAAATTGCGTGACTTTCGTAGCCAAAACATCATCCATATTGAGAGACGCAAACATACTCTTAAGATAGTTGATTTTAAGGCCAGAGAATTCCAAAAATACCGTGAGAGTTTTCTTAATTGCTCTAGCCTAGTCAACATTGCCCTTAAGCAAAATCAACATGTCATCTGCGTATTGTAGAATTGGAAAAGGTCTTTGGCAGTGCAAGGGATGATGAGAAATCCATTAGTGAATGCATGGCTGCACATCCCCTGTAAGACGTCTTTGATTTCTTATGGCATTCTTGAGAGACAATTTTATTTTCTATGTTAAGAATACCACGAATGTCATTTCTTTGCTAAACTTCACATGAGAGTGGAACAATCAACCAGTTTGTTGACAAATATTTTCTTGAACAATTTGATTTTTAACTATTTTTTAGATTTTACATTATAAGAGGTGCACATGTACCCATGTCCACCTTTGCATTTTCGTTATTTTTCTTTGTACATTGATTTTTTTAGCACTCTTTCTACATTGGTTGGTTGCTTGGATCCCATCTAACACAAGACATTGCTATATAACCTCCTGGTCGTGCTACGCTACCGGCACCAAGCACACCGGCACCTACCATCGCTCTACTCCGCTTCGAGTCCACAGCACCTCGCGCGCGCTCTACCCACCATAAGCCTTCGGGCCTTCCGGGAGCCCAAGCCATGGCGCGGAAGAAGATCCGGGAGTACGATTCCAAGCGCCTCCTCAAGGAGCACCTCAAGCGCCTGGCCGGCATCGACCTGCACATCCTCTCCGCCCAGGTCAGTCACCACCCACTCTGATCTGGAATTTCGATAAGTTTTTCTTTTTGAGCGATACCTGGTTGGATCTCTGCATATTCTCGCATGATCCGGGCGGCCTGGAAGATTGCATTGATCCAGTTCGGACGAGCAGTGATAAGCCAATGCAGAACTGTCATTCTAATAAGTTTAGGGCCGAAACATTTCCTCGTTTAGGATGGAGATCTGGCTCGAGATCGTGCCAAGAAGCAATTTATCTGCATTGGTGATTGAGAGTCCTATTACTGGAACTGTTCTTCGTGAGGTCTTTGGGAATAAGGCCAAAGGTGCAGTTTAGTACTGGCGGTTGTGTTAGGTGCAACAAATCTTTCAAAAATTATTGTCGTCTTACTTAGATCCGAAGTTGTCCTGCACCGTGTGATATAGTTTGTGGATTATTTGCAAATGGTTAGTTATGTCTTGCACTGTGTGATACGCAGGAGGGTGACAGTGACACTCTGGGTATTCACCATTTCTTTTGTTACTTTTGGGTATTCATCATTTCTTTGTTACTTTTGGAGTCTGCGGTCACTCCGAATCCATAGGCCTGGTTTACATAAATCGAAATCTGAACATTTGAAAACATAGATCGTAATCCGAGTGACTCCAGTCTTAAATAATGGTTCTGATTTGAAATGGTCTATCTATACTATTTGATATCTGACAAGGTTTGTTTGACTGATCTGATCCTGTAAGTTGTTTACTGAAAGGTCACACAATCGACGGACTTTGCGGAGCTTGTGAACCAGCATCCATGGCTGTCGACCACCAAACTGGTTGTGAAGCCTGACATGCTGTTCGGGAAGCGTGGGAAGAGTGGCCTTGTGGCACTCAACCTGGATGTAGCCCAAGTCAAGGAGTTTGTGAAGGAGCGGTTGGGAGTCGAGGTACTTGAAGGCCATTCTTATGCTTTGTGTGCATGAGAACAAAGTGAATTCTGATCTATGTGTGCATGTTTGATCTATTCAGGTCGAGATGGGTGGCTGCAAAGCTCCAATTACCACCTTCATAGTTGAGCCGTTTGTCCCCCACGATCAAGAGTACTACCTTTCAGTTGTGTCCGAAAGGTTGGGTAGCACCATTAGCTTCTCGGAATGTGGAGGCATTGAAATCGAGGAGAACTGGGACAAGGTTAAGACAGTCTTTCTTCCGACTGAGAAGCCAATGACACCTGATGCTTGTGCTCCCTTGATTGCAACCCTTCCACTGGAGGTACCTATACTGTAACACTACTTACCTCATTACCTTGCGTTGTTGATTTTATTAGCTTGCTGTCTGTCACATGTGGATAATAGTTTCACTGTCTGTTTATCAGGCACGCGGAAAGATTGGTGATTTCATTAAAGGAGTGTTTGCTGTCTTCCAAGGTGCTGCAGATTTGGAGAGGGCCTACTTGTCATTAGTAGTAATGTTATTCATCATTAGCTTTCTCGGCTTCCCATATTCACAATAAATTTGCTCCTCTTTTGCAGACTTAGATTTCTCATTTATTGAGATGAACCCATTCACCATGGTGAATGGGGAGCCATATCCGCTGGACATGAGAGGAGAATTGGATGACACTGCATCTTTCAAGAACTTCAAGAAGTTAGTTTCTTGATCCCCAGTGGTATGATTCTCCATGTGATTGTTGTATTAAACAGTTCTGATAAAATTGCAGGTGGGGAAATTTAGAATTCCCTCTACCATTTGGCAGAGTTCTCAGTTCTACAGAAAGTTTTATCCATGAGCTGGACGATAAGGTATTATCCAACATCTGGAATCACACTTTTTTTTTCTTTTCCTTTTTCCACTTGAAGTATGAATTACCAATTACTAACATTACCTAGGTTTGCACACGTGTGTAATATAAATACTTGCACTGACCTGTATGATTTGTTGAGCTATGCGTTGACTGTGGTATGGTATCCATTCTTTCAGACCAGCGCGTCTTTGAAGTTCACAGTTTTGAACCCAAAGGGACGCATATGGACAATGGTTGCTGGAGGTGGTGCCAGTGTCATATACGCTGACACGGTAAGCACGCCTTTTTGCCTCACGGTGAAGTTAGCATCTGTTGATCAGAATTGGCTTGTATACATGACTAAAGTTTTCTTTGGTTTGCCAGGTTGGAGATTTGGGATATGCTTCAGAGTTAGGAAATTATGCAGAATACAGTGGTGCTCCCAACCAGGAGGAGGTTCTGCAGTATGCTAGAGTAGTACTTGATGTAAGCATTCAAGATAACATTTTATGACACTACTCTTCACTTCATTTAGGTTAATATGTTAACAATATTATTCAATGCAGTGTGCGACTGCGGACCCTGATGGCCGCAAGAGAGCCCTTCTCATTGGAGGTGGTATAGCCAACTTCACTGATGTCGCTGCCACTTTTAGTGGCATCATTCAGGCATTAAGAGAGAAGGTATATAGTAGCACTTAACCTGCAACTCTGGCTAGTGTTGTATTCTCCTTTTACTTCCGCATCTAATTTGCCACCTCGCTATAAAATATACTTTCAGGAATCCAAGTTAAAGGCATCCAGGATGCACCTCTATGTTCGACGAGGCGGTCCAAATTACCAAACTGGACTGGCGAAAATGCGCAAGCTTGGTGCAGAAATCGGTGTTCCGATTGAGGTACTGTTGTAGTCAGTATCTCCTAGGAATCTTATGCAAAAAGCTCACGCTGAATATTTCCATTGCTATGAAAAATTCTTCATCGGTTTGTTCAACATAAAACACTCACCGAAAATGAAAGTCCATCTGTTTCTGGTTGGTGGTTCAGAGCCGCTATCCCTGTACAGGTGAGCTGATTATGTCTTGAACAACTGCAGGTGTATGGACCGGAAGAGACAATGACTGGCATCTGCAAGCAAGCAATTGAATGCATTATGGCGGCATCATAAATCAGGATACAGTTGAGAAGTAGTTTGAGATCTACAAACAAGAAACTGGCTGCCGCATAAATGAGAGCATAGTGGCACTAGGTTCACATCACATGGTTGATTAGTTTCTTCAGAAGTTATTTGGACAAAGACACATATATTGTTGTCGTAAAGGAACCTGTACTGTTGTAATTTGACAAACAAAAGATTTATTGCCATGCAAACCGGTATGTCCGTAGCCTGTTACAAGCACGGAATTGCAATGATCTTGATTGGACTGCCTCATACACACCTGCTATTGGGTTTGTTGTGTTACTAAACTTGTTCAGAAATTGCATGTCCTCACAACTTTCTAGAGAAGCTGCACTCCATGAGAATATACCTCCTATTTGCCGCGTCGGTCGCTGTGTAGCGACCTAGCGCACACCCCACCCACCCGCGTGTCCAGGGTATGGCCGGCCCATTTTGATTTTTTCCATCGGTTTTGCGAAGGTTCTAAAACCTTCCTTCAACCGGTATTTTCTTTTTCATTTCTATTTTGGCCTGGTTATTTATTTATTTTCTTTTTCAGTCTTCCTTTGTATTTTCTATTTTTATTTTCTTTTTTCATTTATGTTTTCCTTCTTTTTCATGTTTTTCTCTAACTTTTATTCTTCTTCTTCTTCTTCTTTATTTATTTATTTACTTATTTATATATTTTCTTTCTTTCTTTCTTTTTCATTTCATTTTGTGAACATCTTTCAAATTCGTGAACATTTTTTAAAATCATGAACTATTTGTAAATTTACAAATATTTTTTAAAATCATGAACATTTTTTCGAATCCCGAACATTTAAAAAATACATGAAAATTTTGTTACAAATTAGTGAAATTTTTATGAAAAAAATCGTAAACACTATGCAAATTCACGAACATTTTTTACAAATTCATGAGAACACTTTTCGGATTTGCAACCATTTTTTTACAAATTCACGAATATTTTTTGTATTGGCGAATAATTTTTTAAATTCACGAACATTTTTTACAACTTCGCAATTTTTTTTGAAAACGTGAAGAGTTTTCTAAATTGGCGATCATTTTTTTAAAAATTCACGAACATTTATATGTTTTGACAAAGGTTTTTTGAAATGCATGATTTTTTTTCAAATTGATGAACATTTTTTAATCAGCAAACATGTTTTGAAGGGATGAACTTTTTTTGAAATTTGGTAACAAATTTTGAAATTCAGAAACATTTAAAAAATCACGAACAATTATTGAATTAACGAACATTTTGTTCAAATTCACAAACATTTTTTAATACACGTATTTTTTTCAAAATCATGATTTTTTTTATTATCGAACAGTACTGGAATATGTGAACATTTTCTTCAAACTCATGATTTTTTTTCAAAGTCATGAACATTTTTTTTAATTCATGAAAATTATATGGTTTTCAATATATTTTTTTGCAATTTTTGAAATTTGGAACTATGTTGAAATCCCGAATTATTTTAAAAAGGAAAAATGAAAAACGAAAAAAAATCAAAAGGAAAAAATGAAATGAAAAAAGCAGGGCGCGTCCCGCCCACATGGCCCGGCCCAAAAGGGATGCCGATGGAGGTCGGGTGCGTTCTGCTTGTTTGCGGCGCGCATTACGCCAAATAGGAGGTCCCGTCCATTGTATCTTCGCCCTGATCACACAAGTAGCAGGTAGATGGCTGATCTTGTAGGTCCCTCCTTGTACGTCTCCCCGATGTCCACACACAATTCATGAAAATTTTGCAAGTAAGAGGGGCTCAACTCTTCCAAATGGCATTGGCACAAGGGATACGACCCTAGCCACCGAACATCAGGCGGTAGGCTAAGGAGGGTGCGTAAACCTCTGGTCGCCACTACTAGATCGTTCAGGTCGTGAGAATATGGATTGAAATGCATTGACTGCACATCATCCCAGAGATAAACGTATTGCACCAGGCCTTGAGTTGATATATCACCAGATGTATCCCAACCTAGCGGTGCGTGTGAATTCCTTCCGTGACCAATCCATTGGACAACCGACAGCGCACAACTCAACCTATCTAGCCTCTTGACACGGTTAGGATGGAAACCAAGCTAGGCACTACACGGGCCTTTACCAGGCCAAAAGTGCGGTCGGGCTTGATTAGTATCAGTTTTATATGGGCCATTAATAGGCCCAATGTGACGTTGGGCCACATATGGCCCATGGATTTCGTCCGACGTTAACAGGCCGGAAAACACAACAGGCTGGAAGTGGCCCAAATCTATAGTGGGCCTCTAACAGGCCGAATGTCAGACATGGCCGAATATAACCCAATTCCTTCACGGTCGTTTATGGGCCGAAAATTTCAATGGCCAATAAATGGGCCTAAATGAAGCAGGACCTTTAACAGGCCGGAAACACACCGGGCCGTAGTTCGGCCCAAGTACTTAGCGGGCTGTTAACGGGCCAGAAGTGACCATGGGCCGCAATGATGACAAGTCTGTTGGGAATCGTAGCATAATTTTAAAATTTTCCTACGCTCACCAAGATGCATCTATGGAGTATACTAGCAACGAGGGGAAAGGAGTGCATCTACATACCCTTCTAGATCGCGAGCGGAAGCGTTCCAATGAACGTGGATGACGGAGTCGTACTCGCCGTGATCCAAATCACCGATGACCAAGTGCCGAACGGACGGCACCTCCGCGTTCAACACACGTACGGTGCAGCGACGTCTCCTCCTTCTTGATCCAGCAAGGGGGGAAGGAGAGGTTGATGGAGATCCAGTAGCACGACGGCGTGGTGGTGGATGTAGCGGGATGCCGGCAGGGCTTCGCCGAGCTTCTACGAGAGAGAGAGGTGTAGCAGGGGAGGAGGGAGGTGCCCAAGGCTGAGATGTTGCTGCCCTCCCCCCCCTTTATATAGGCCCCCTGGGAGGGGGGCGCCGGCCAAAAACCCCATCTGGTGGGGGGGGGGGCGGCGGCCAGGGGGGTGCCTTGCCCCCCAAGGCAAGTGGGGCGCCCCCTTGCCCTAGGGTTTCCAACCCTAGGCGCAGGGGGGAGGCCCATGGGGGGGCGCCCAGCCCACTAGGGGCTGGTTCCCTTCCCACTCCAGCCCACGGGGCCCTCCGGGATAGGTGGCCCCACCCGGTGGACCCCCGGGACCCTTCCGGTGGTCCCGGTACAATACCGGTAACCCCTGAAACTTTCCCGGTGGCCGAAACTTGACTTCCTATATATAATTCTTCACCTCCGGACCATTCCGGAACTCCTCGTGACGTCCGGGATCTCATCCGGGACTCCGAACAACTTTCGGGTTTCCGCATACACATATCTCTACAACCCTAGCGTCACCGAACCTTAAGTGTGTAGACCCTACGGGTTCGGGAGACATGCAGACATGACCGAGACGCCTCTCCGGTCAATAACCAACAGCGGGATCTGGATACCCATGTTGGCTCCCACATGTTCCACGATGATCTCATCGGATGAACCACGATATCGAGGATTCAATCAACCCCGTATACAATTCCCTTTATCAATCGGTATGTTACTTGCCCGAGATTCGATCGTCGGTATCCCAATACCTTGTTCAATCTCGTTACCGGCAAGTCTCTTTACTCGTACCGTAATGCATGATCCCGTGACTAACGCCTTAGTCACATTGAGCTCATTATGATGATGCATTACCGAGTGGGCCCAGAGATACCTCTCCGTCACACGGAGTGACAAATCCGAGTCTCGATCCGTGCCAACCCAACAGACACTTTTCGGAGATACCCGTAGTGCACCTTTATAGTCACCCAGTTACGTTGTGACGTTTGGCACACCCAAAGCACTCCTACGGTATCCGGGAGTTGCACGATCTCATGGTATAAGGAAAAGACACTTGACATTGGAAAAGCTCTAGCAAACGAAACTACACGATCTTTTATGTTATGCTTAGGATTGGGTCTTGTCCATCACATCATTCTCCCAATGATGTGATCCCGTTATCAATGACATCCAATGCCCATAGTCAGGAAACCATGACTATCAGTTGATCAACGAGCTAGTCAACTAGAGGCTTACTAGGGACACGTTGTGGTCTATGTATTCACACATGTATTACGATTTCCGGACAATACAATTATAGCATGAACAATAGACAATTACCATGAACAAAGAAATATAATAATAACCATTTATTATTGCCTCTAGGGCATATTTCCAACAGTCTCCCACTTGCACTAGAGTCAATAATCTAGTTACATTGTGATGAATCGAACACCCATTGCGTCCTGGTGTTGATCATGTTTTGCCCTAGGGAGAGGTTTAGTCAACGGATCTGCTACATTCAGGTCCGTATGTACTTTACAAATATCTATGTCTCCATTTTGAACACTTTCACGAATGGAGTTGAAGCGACGTTTGATATGCCTGGTCTTCCTGTGAAACCTGGGCTCCTTTGCAAGAGCAATAGCTCCAGTGTTGTCACAGAAGAGAGTCATCGGGCCCGATGCATTGGGAATCACCCCTAGGTCGGTAATGAACTCCTTCATCCAGACTGCTTCCTGTGCTGCCTCCGAGGCTGCCATGTACTCCGCTTCACATGTAGATCCCGCCACGACGCTTTGCTTGCAACTGCACCAGCTTACTGCTCCTCCATTCAATATATACACATATCCGGTTTGTGACTTCGAGTCATCCAGATTTGTGTCGAAGCTAGCGTCGACGTAACCCTTTACGACGAGCTCTTCGTCACCTCCATAAACGAGAAACATATCCTTAGTCCTCTTCAGGTACTTCAGGATATTCTTGACCGCTATCCAGTGTTCCATGCCGGGATTACTTTGGTACCTTCCTACCAAACTTACGGCAAGGTTTACATCAGGTCTGGTACACAGCATGGCATACATAATAGACCCTATGGCCGAGGCATAGGGGATGACACTCATCTTTTCTATATCTTCTGCCGTGGTCGGGCATTGAGCCGTGCTCAATTGCACACCCTGCAATACAGGCAAGAACCCCTTCTTGGACTGATCCATATTGAACTTCTTCAATATCTTGTCAAGGTATGTACTCTGTGAAAGACCAATGAGGCGTCTTGATCTATCTCTATAGATCTTGATGCCTAATATATAAGCAGCTTCTCCAAGGTCCTTCATTGAAAAACACTTATTCAAATAGGCCTTTATACTTTCCAAGAATTCTATATCATTTCCCATCAATAGTATGTCATCCACATATAATATGAGAAATGCTACAGAGCTCCCACTCACTTTCTTGTAAACACAGGCTTCTCCATAAGTCTGTGTAAACCCAAACACTTTGATCATCTCATCAAAGCGAATGTTCCAACTCCGAGATGCTTGCACCAGCCCATAGATTGAGCGCTGGAGCTTGCATACTTTGTTAGCATTCTTAGGATCGACAAAACCTTCCGGCTGCATCATATACAACTCTTCCTTAAGGAAGCTGTTAAGGAATGCCGTTTTGACGTCCATCTGCCATATCTCATAATCATAGTATGCGGCAATTGCTAACATGATTCGGACGGACTTCAGCTTCGCTACGGGTGAGAAAGTCTCATCGTAGTCAACCCCTTGAACTTGTCGATAACCCTTAGCGACAAGTCGAGCTTTGTAGATGGTCACATTACCATCCGCGTCCGCCTTCTTCTTAAAGATCCATTTGTTTTCTATGGCTCGCCGATCATCGGGCAAGTCAGTCAAAGTCCATACTTCGTTTTCATACATGGATCCTATCTCGGATTTCATGGCTTCTAGCCATTTGTCGGAATCCGGGCCCGCCATCGCTTCTTCATAGTTCGAAGGTTCACCGTTGTCTAACAACATGATTTCCATGACAGGGTTGCCGTACCATTCTGGTGCGGAACGTGTCCTTGTGGACCTACGAGGTTCAGTAGTAACTTGATCCGAAGCTTCATGATCATCATCATTAACTTCCTCCCCAGTCGGTGTAGGCACCACAGGAACATTTTCCCGCGCTGCGCTACTTTCCGGTTCGGAAGGGGTGACTATCACCTCATCAAGTTCCACTTTCCTCCCACTCAATTCTTTCGAGAGAAACTCCTTCTCCAGAAAGGACCCGTTCTTGGCAACGAAGATCTTGCCTTCGGATCTGAGGTAGAAGGTATACCCAATAGTTTCCTTAGGGTATCCTATGAAGACGCATTTTTCCGACTTGGGTTCGAGCTTTTCAGGTTGAAGTTTCTTGACATAAGCATCGCATCCCCAAACTTTTAGAAACGACAGCTTAGGTTTCTTCCCAAACCATAATTCATACGGTGTCGTCTCAACGGATTTCGACGGAGCCCTATTTAAAGTGAATGCGGCAGTCTCTAAAGCATAGCCCCAAAATGAGAGCGGTAAATCGGTAAGAGACATCATAGATCGTACCATATCCAATAGAGTGCGATTACGACGTTCGGACACACCGTTTCTCTGAGGTGTTCCAGGCGGCGTGAGTTGTGAAACTATTCCACATTTTCTTAAGTGTGTACCAAACTTGTGACTTAAATATTCTCCACCACGATCTAATCGTAAGAATTTTATTTTCCTGTCACGTTGATTCTCAACCTCACTCTGAAATTCCTTGAACTTTTCAAAGGTTTCAGACTTGTGTTTCATTAGGTAGACATACCCATATCTACTTAAGTCATCAGTGAGAGTGAGAACATAACGATATCCTCCGCGAGCCTCAACACTCATTGGACCGCACACATCGGTATGTATGATTTCCAATAAGTTGGTTGCTCTCTCCATTGTTCCGGAGAACGGAGTCTTGGTCATCTTACCCATGAGGCATGGTTCGCACGTGTCAAATGATTCGCAATCAAGAGACTCCAAAAGTCCATCTGCATGGAGCTTCTTCATGCGCTTGACATCAATGTGACCAAGGCGGCAGTGCCACAAGTATGTGGGACTATCGTTATCAACTTTACATCTTTTGGTATTCACACTATGAATATGTGTAACATCACGTTCGAGATTCATCAAGAATAAACCATTAACCAGCGGGGCATGACCATAAAACATATCTCTCATATAAATAGAACAACCATTATTCTCGGATTTAAATGAGTAGCCATCTCGAATTAAACGAGATCCAGATACAATGTTCATGCTCAAAGCTGGCACTAAATAACAATTATTGAGGTTTAAAACTAATCCCGTAGGTAGATGCAGAGGTAGCGTGCCGACGGCGATCACATCGACCTTGGAACCATTCCCGACGCGCATCGTCACCTCGTCCTTTGCCAGTCTCCGTTTATTCCGTAGTTCCTGTTTTGAGTTACAAATATGAGCAACCGCATCGGTATCAAATACCCAGGAGCTACTACGAGTACTGGTAAGGTACACATCAATTACATGTATATCACATATACCTTTGGTGTTTCCGGCCTTCTTGTCCGCTAAGTATTTGGGGCAGTTCCGCTTCCAGTGACCACTTCCCTTGCAATAAAAGCACTCAGTTTCAGGCTTGGCTCCATTCTTTGGCTTCTTCCCGGCAACTGGCTTACCGGGCGCGGCAACTCCCTTGCCGTCCTTCTTGAAGTTCTTCTTGTTGGGGAATGTAGTAATTTCATAAAAATTCCTACGCACACGCAAGATCATGGTGATGCATAGCAACGAGAGGGGAGAGTGTTGTCCATGTACCCTCGTAGACCGATAGCGGAAGCGTTATCACAACGCGGTTGATGTAGTCGTACGTCTTCACGATCCGACCGATCAAGTACCGAACGTACGGCACCTCCGAGTTCTACACACGTTCAGCTCGATGACGTCCCTCGAACTCCGATCCAGCCGAGTGTTGAGGGAGAGTTTCGTCAGCACGACGGCGTGGTGACGATGATGATGTTCCACCGACGCAGGGCTTCGCCTAAGCTCCGCAACGGTATTATCGAGGTGTAATATGGTGGAGGGGGGCACCGCACACGGCTAAGAGATCTCAAGGATCAATTGTTGTGTCTCTGGGGTGCCCCCCTGCCCCCGTATATAAAGGAGCAAGGGAGGAGGAGGCCGGCCCTAGGAGGGGGCGCACCAAGTGTGGAGTCCTACTAGGACTCCCTAGTCCTAGTAGGATTCCACCTCCCATATGGAATAGGAAAAGAGGAAGGGAAAAAGAGAAGGAAGGAAGGGGGCGCCCCCCTTCCCTAGTCCAATTCGGACCAGACCAAGGGGAGGGGTGCGGCCACCCTTGAGGCCCTTTTTCTTCTTTCCCGTATGGCCCAATAAGGCCCAATACGTATTCCCGTAACTCTCCGGTACTCCGAAAAATACCCGAATCACTCGGAACCTTTCCGAAGTCCGAATATAGTCGTCCAATATATCGATCTTTACGTCTCGACCATTTCGAGACTCCTCGTCATGTCCCCGATCTCATCCGGGACTCCGAACTCCTTCGGTACATCAACATACATAAACTCATAATAAAACTGTCATCGTAACTTTAAGCGTGCGGACCCTACGGGTTCGAGAACTATGTAGACATGACCGAGACACGTCTCCGGTCAATAACCAATAGCGGGACCTGGATGCCCATATTGGCTCCCACATATTCTACGAAGATCTTTATCGGTCAGACCGCATAACAACATACGTTGTTCCCTTTGTCATCAGTATGTTACTTGCCCGAGATTCGATCGTCGGTATCTCGATACCTAGTTCAATCTCGTTACCGGCAAGTCTCTTTACTCGTTCCGTAACACATCATCCCGCAACTAACTTATTAGTCACAATGCTTGCAAGGCTTATAGTGATGTGCATTACCGAGTGGGCCCAGAGATACCTCTCCGACAATCGGAGTGACAAATCCTAATCTCGAAATACGCCAACCCAACAAGTACCTTTGGAGACACCTGTAGAGCACCTTTATAATCACCCATTTACGTTGTGACGTTTGGTAGCACACAAAGTGTTCCTCCGGTAAACGGGAGTTGCATAATCTCATAGTCAGAGGAACATGTATAAGTCATGAAGAAAGCAATAGCAACATACTAAACGATCGGGTGCTAAGCTAACGGAATGGGTCAAGTCAATCACGTCATTCTCCTAATGAGGTGATCTCGTTAATCAAATGACAACTTATGTCTATGGCTAGGAAACATAACCATCTTTGATTAACGAGCTAGTCAAGTAGAGGCATACTAGTGACACTCTGTTTGTCTATGTATTCACACATGTATTATGTTTCCGGTTAATACAATTCTAGCATGAATAATAAACATTTATCATGATATAAGGAAATAAATAATAACTTTATTATTGCCTCTAGGGCATATTTCCTTCAGTCTCCCACTTGCACTAGAGTCAATAATCTAGTTCACATCGCCATGTGATTTAACATGAATAGTTCACATCACCATGTGATTAACACCCATGGTTCACATCGTCATGTGACCATCACCCAAAGGGTTTACTAGAGTCAGTAATCTAGTTCACATCGCTATGTGATTAACACCCAAAGAGTACTAAGGTGTGATCATGTTTTGCTTGTGAGATAATTTTAGTCAACGGGTCTGTCACATTCAGATCCGTAAGTATTTTGCAAATTTCTATGTCTACAATGCTCTGCATGGAGCTACTCTAGCTAATTGCTCCCACTTTCAATATGTATCTAGACCGAGACTTAGAGTCATCTAGATTAGTGTCAAAACTTGCATCGACGTAACCTTTTACGACGAGCCTTTTGTCACTTCCATAATCGAGAAACATATCCTTATTCCAGTAAGGATAATTTTGACCGCTGTCCAGTGATCTACTCCTAGATCACTATTGTACTCCCTTGCCAAAATCAGTGTAGGGTATACAATAGATCTGGTACACAGCATGGCATACTTTATAGAACCTATGGCCAAGGCATAGGGAATGACTTTCATTCTCTTTCTATCTTTTGCCGTGGTCGGGCTTTGAGTCTTTACTCAATTTCACACCTTGTAACACAGGCAAGAACTCTTTTCTTTGACTGTTCTATTTTGAACTACTTCAAAATCTTGTTAAGGTATGTACTCATTGAAAAACTTATCAAGCGTCTTCATCTATCTCTATAGATCTTGATGCTCAATATGTAAGCAGCTTCACCGAGGTCTATCTTTGAAAAACTCCTTTCAAACACTCCTTTATGCTTTGCAGAATAATTCTACATTATTTCCGATCAACAATATGTCATTCACATATACTTATCAGAAATGCTGTAGTGCTCCCACTCACTTTCTTGTAAATACAGGCTTCACCGCAAGTCTGTATACAACTATATGCTTTGATCAACTTATCAAAGCGTATATTCCAACTCCGAGATGCTTGCACCAGTCCATTGATGGATCGCTGGAGCTTGCATATTTTGTTAGCACCTTTAGGATTGACAAAACCTTCTGGTTGTATCATATACAACTCTTCTTTAATAAATCCATCAAGGAATGCAGTTTTGTTTATCCCTTTGCCAGATTTCATAAAATGCGGCAATTGCTAACATGATTCGGACAGACTTAAGCATAGATACGAGTGAGAAACTCTCATCGTAGTCAACATCTTGAACTTGTCGAAAACCTTTTGCGACAATTCTAGCTTTGTAGATAGTGATACTACTATCAGCGTCCGTCTTCCTCTTGACAATCCATTTATTCTCAATTGCTTGCCGATCATCGGGCAAGTCAACCAAAGTCCACACTTTGTTCTCATACATGGATCTCATCTCAGATTTCATGGCCTCAAGCCATTTTGCGGAATCTGGGCTCACCATCGCTTCTTCATAGTTCGTAGGTTCGTCATGGTCTAGTAACATAACCTCCAGAACAGGATTACCGTACCACTCTGGTGCGGATCTTACTCTGGTTTACCTACGAGGTTTGGTAGTAACTTGATCTGAAGTTACATGATCATCATCATTAACTTCCTCACTAATTGGTGTAGAAGTCACAGGAACAGATTTCTGTGATCCAATAAGGGAGCAGGTACAGTTACCTCATCAAGTTCTACTTTCCTCCCACTCACATCTTTCGAGAGAAACTCCTTCTCTAGAAAGGATCCATACTTAGCAACGAATGTCTTGCCTTCGGATCTGTGATAGAAGGTGTACCCAACTGTCTCCTTTGGGTATCCTATGAAGACACATTTCTCCGATTTGGGTTTGAGCTTATCAGGATGAAATTTTTTCACATAAGCATCGCAACCCCAAAATTTTAAGAAACGACAACTTTGGTTTCTTGCCAAACCACAGTTCATAAGGCGTCGTCTCAACGGATTTTGATGGTGCCCTATTTAACGTGAATGTAGCTGTCTCTAATGCATAACCCAAAACGATAGTGGTAAATTGGTAAGAGACATCATAGATTGCACTATATCCAATAAAGTACGGTTATGACGTTCGGACACACCATTACACTGTGGTGTTCCAGGTGGCGTGAGTAGTGAAACTATTTCACATTGTTTTAACTGAAGGCCAAACTCGTAACTCAAATATTTTACCTCTGCGATCATATCGTAGAAACTTTTATTTTCTTGTTACGATGATTCTCCACTTCACTCTGAAATTCTTTGAACTTTTCAAATGTTTCAGACTTTGTGTTTCATCAAGTAGATATACCCATATCTGCTCAAATCATCTGTGAAGGTCAGAAAATAATGATACCTGCTACGAGCCTCAATATTCATCGGACCACATACATCTGTATGTATGATTTCCAACAAATCTGTTGCTCTCTCCATAGTTCCGGAGAACGGCGTTTTAGTCATCTTGCCCATGAGGCACGGTTCGCAAGCATCAAGTGATTCATAATCAAGTGATTCCAAAATCCCATCAGTATGGAGTTTCTTCATGCGCTTTACACCAATATGACCTAAACGGCAGTACCACAAATAAGTTGCACTATCATTATTAACTTTGCATCTTTTGGCTTCAATATTATGAATATGTGTATCACTACGATCGAGATCCAACAAACCATTTCCGTTGGTGTGTATGACCATAAAGGTTTTATTCATGTAAACAGAACAACAATTGTTCTCTAACTTAAATGAATAACCATATTGCAATAAACATGATCAAATCATATTCATGCTCAACGCAAACACCAAATAACACTTATTTAGTTTCAACACTAATCCCGAAAGTACAGGGAGTGTGCGATGATGATCATATCAATCTTGGAACTACTTCCAACACACATCGTCACCTCGCCTTTTACTAGTCTCTGTTTATTCTGCAACTCCCGTTTTCGAGTTACTACTCTTTAGCAACAACCAGTATCAATTACCGAGGGGTTGCTATAAACACTAGTAAAGTACACATCAATAATCAGTATATCAAATATACCTTTGTTCACTTTGCCATCCTTCTTATCCACCAAATAGTTGGGGTAGTTCCGCTTCCAGTGACCAGTCCCTTTGCAGTAGAAGCACTTAGTCTCAGGCTTAGGACCAGACTTAGGCTTCTTCACTTGAGCAGCAACTTGCTTGCCGTTCTTTTTGAAGTTCCCCTTTTTCCCTTTGCCCTTTTCTTGAAACTAGCGGTCTCGTCAACCATCAACACTTGAAGTGGTCTCGTCAACCATCAACACTTGATGTTTTTCTTGATTTCTACCTTCGTCGATTTCAGCATCACGAAGAGCTCGGGAATTACTTTCGTCATCCCTTGCATACCATAGTTCATCACGAAGTTCTACTAACTTGGTGATGGTGACTAGAGAATTCTGTCAATCACTATTTTATCTGGAAGATAAACTCCCACTTGATTCAAGCGATTGTAGTACCCAGACAATCTGAGCACATGCTCACTAGTTGAGCGATTCTCCTCCATCTTTTTGCTATAGAACTTGTTGGAGATTTCATATCTCTCAACTCGGGTATTTGCTTGAAATATTAACTTCAACTCCTGGAACATCTCATATGGTCCATGACGTTCAAAACGTCTTTGAAGTCCCGATTCTAAGCCGTTAAGCATGGTGCACTAAACTATCAAGTAGTCATCATATTGAGCTAGCCAAACGTTCATAACGTCTGCATCTGCTCCTGCAATAGGTCTGTCACCTAGCGGTGCATCAAGGACATAATTTTTCTGTGCAGCAATGAGGATAATCCTCAGATCACGGATCCAATCCGCATCTTTGCTACTAACATCTTTCAACATAATTTTTCTCTAGGAACAAAAAATAAACACAGGGAAGCAACAACGCGAGCTATTGATCTACAACATAATTTGCAAAATACTATCAGGACTAAGTTCATGATAAATTTAAGTTCAATTAATCATATTACTTAAGAACTCCCACTTAGATAGACATCTCTCTAATCATCTAAGTGATTACGTGATCCAAAGCAACTAAACCATGTCCGATTAACACGTGAGATGGAGTAGTTTCAATGGTGAACATCACTATGTTGATCATATCTACTATATGATTCACGCTCGACCTTTCGGTCTCTGTGTTCCGAGGCCATATCTGTATATGCTAGGCTCGTCAAGTTTAACCTGAGTATTCCGCGTGTGCAACTGTTTTGCACCCGTTGTATTTGAACGTAGAGCCTATCACACCCGATTAACACGTGGTGTCTCAGCACGAAGAACTTTTGCAACGGTGCATACTCAGGGAGAACACTTTTATCTTGAAATTTTAGTGAGAGATCATCTTATAATGCTACCGTCAATCAAAGCAAGATAAGATGCATAAAGGATTAACATCACATGCAATCAATATAAGTGATATGATATGGCCATCATCATCTTGTGCTTGTGATCTCCATCTCCGAAGCACCGTGCTTGTGATCTCCATCTCCGAAGCACCGTCATGATCACCATCGTCACCGGCGCGACACCTTGATCTCCATCGTAGCATCGTTGTCGTCTCGCCAACTTATTGCTTTTACGACTATCGCTACCGCTTAGTGATAAAGTAAAACTATTACATGGCGATTGCATCTCATACAATAAAGCGACAACCATATGGCTCCTGCCAGTTGCCGATAACTCGGTTACAAAACATGATCATCTCATACAACACATTATATCACATCATGTCTTGACCATATCACATCACAACATGCCCTGCAAAAACAAGTTAGACGTCCTCTACTTTGTTGTTGCAAGTTTTACGTGGCTGCTACGGGCTTAGCAAGAACCGTTCTTACCTACGCATCAAAACCACAACGATAGTTTGTCAAGTTGGTGCTGTTTTAACCTTCGCAAGGACCGGGCGTAGCCACACTCGGTTCAACTAAAGTGAGAGAGACAGACACCCGCCAGTCACCTTTAAGCAACGAGTGCTCCGAACGGTGAAACCAGTCTCGCGTAAGCGTACGCGTAATGTCGGTCCGGGCCGCTTCATCTCACAATACCGCTGAACCAAAGTATGACATGCTGGTAAGCAGTATGACTTATATCGCCCACAACTCACTTGTGTTCTACTCGTGCATAGCATCAACGCATAAAACCAGGCTCGGATGCCACTGTTGGGGAACGTAGTAATTTCAAAAAAATTCCTACGCACACGCAAGATCATGGTGATGCATAGCAACGAGAGGGGAGAGTGTTGTCCACGTACCCTCGTAGACCGACAGCGGAAGCGTTATCACAACGCGGTTGATGTAGTCGTACGTCTTCACGATCCGACCGATCAAGTACCGAACGTACGGCACCTCCGAGTTCTACACACGTTCAGCTCGATGACGTCCCTCGAACTCCGATCCAGCCGAGTGTTGAGGGAGAGTTTCGTCAGCACGACGGCGTGGTGACGATGATGATGTTCCACCGACGCAGGGCTTCGCCTAAGCTCCGCAACGGTATTATCGAGGTGTAATATGGTGGAGGGGGGCACCGCACACGGCTAAGAGATCTCAAGGATCAATTGTTGTGTCTCTGGGGTGCCCCCCTGCCCCCGTATATAAAGGAGCAAGGGAGGAGGAGGCCGGCCCTAGGAGGGGGCGCACCAAGTGTGGAGTCCTACTAGGACTCCCTAGTCCTAGTAGGATTCCACCTCCCATATGGAATAGGAAAAGAGGAAGGGAAAAAGAGAAGGAAGGAAGGGGGCGCCCCCCTTCCCTAGTCCAATTCGGACCAGACCAAGGGGAGGGGTGCGGCCACCCTTGAGGCCCTTTTTCTTCTTTCCCGTATGGCCCAATAAGGCCCAATACGTATTCCCGTAACTCTCCGGTACTCCGAAAAATACCCGAATCACTCGGAACCTTTCCGAAGTCCGAATATAGTCGTCCAATATATCGATCTTTACGTCTCGACCATTTCGAGACTCCTCGTCATGTCCCCGATCTCATCCGGGACTCCGAACTCCTTCGGTACATCAACATACATAAACTCATAATAAAACTGTCATCGTAACTTTAAGCGTGCGGACCCTACGGGTTCGAGAACTATGTAGACATGACCGAGACACGTCTCCGGTCAATAACCAATAGCGGGACCTGGATGCCCATATTGGCTCCCACATATTCTACGAAGATCTTTATCGGTCAGACCGCATAACAACATACGTTGTTCCCTTTGTCATCAGTATGTTACTTGCCCGAGATTCGATCGTCGGTATCTCGATACCTAGTTCAATCTCGTTACCGGCAAGTCTCTTTACTCGTTCCGTAACACATCATCCCGCAACTAACTTATTAGTCACAATGCTTGCAAGGCTTATAGTGATGTGCATTACCGAGTGGGCCCAGAGATACCTCTCCGACAATCGGAGTGACAAATCCTAATCTCGAAATACGCCAACCCAACAAGTACCTTTGGAGACACCTGTAGAGCACCTTTATAATCACCCATTTACGTTGTGACGTTTGGTAGCACACAAAGTGTTCCTCCGGTAAACGGGAGTTGCATAATCTCATAGTCAGAGGAACATGTATAAGTCATGAAGAAAGCAATAGCAACATACTAAACGATCGGGTGCTAAGCTAACGGAATGGGTCAAGTCAATCACGTCATTCTCCTAATGAGGTGATCTCGTAAATCAAATGACAACTTATGTCTATGGCTAGGAAACATAACCATCTTTGATTAACGAGCTAGTCAAGTAGAGGCATACTAGTGACACTCTGTTTGTCTATGTATTCACACATGTATTATGTTTCCGGTTAATACAATTCTAGCATGAATAATAAAAATTTATCATGATATAAGGAAATAAATAATAACTTTATTATTGCCTCTAGGGCATATTTCCTTCACTTCTTACCCTTGCCCTTCTTGAACTTAGTGGTTTTATTCACCATCAACACTTGATGTTCTTTTCTGATCTCCACCTCCGCTGATTTCAGCATTGAATATATCTCAGGAATGGTCTTTTCCATCCCCTGCATATTGAAGTTCATCACAAAGCTCTTGTAGCTTGGTGGAAGCGACTGGAGGATTCTGTCAATGACCGCGTCGTCCGGGAGATTAACTCCCAGCTGAGTCAAGCGGTTGTGCAACCCAGACATTCTGAGTATGTGCTCACTAACAGAACTATTCTTCTCCATTTTACAGCTGAAGAACTTGCCGGAGACTTCATATCTCTCGACCCGGGCATGAGCTTGGAAAACTAATTTTAGCTCCTCGAACATCTCATATGCTCCATGTTTCTCAAAACGCTTTTGGAGACCCGGTTCTAAGCTGTAAAGCATGCCGCACTGAACGAGAGAGTAATCATCAGCACGCTGCTGCCAAGCGTTCATAACGTCTTAGTTTTCTGGGATTGGTGCTTCACCTAGCGGTGCTTCTAGGACATAATCTTTCTTGGCTACTATGAGGATGATCCTCAGGTTCCGGACCCAGTCCGTATAGTTGCTGCCATCATCTTTCAGCTTGGTTTTCTCTAGGAACGCGTTGAAATTGAGGACAACGTTGGCCATTTGATCTACAAGACATAGTGTAAAGATTTAAGACTAAGTTCATGATAATTAAGTTCATCTAATCAAATTACTCAATGAACTCCCACTCAGATAGACATCCCTCTAGTCATCTAAGTGAAACATGATCCGAGTTAACTAGGCCGTGTCCGATCATCACGTGAGACGGACTAGTCAAGATCGGTGAACATCTCCATGTTGATCGTATCTTCTATACGAATCATGCTCGACCTTTCGGTCCTCCGTGTTCCGAGGCCATGTCTGTACATGCTAGGCTCGTCAAGTCAACCTAAGTGTATTGCGTGTGTTCCGAGGCCATGTCTGTACATGCTAGGCTCGTCAACACCCGTTGTATTCGAACGTTAGAATCTATCACACCCGATCATCACGTGGTGCTTCGAAACAACGAACCTTCGCAACGGTGCACAGTTAGGGTGAACACTTTCTTGAAATTATCATAAGGGATCATCTTACTTACTACCGTCGTTCTAAGAAAATAAGATGCAAAAAACATGATAAACATCACATGCAATCAAATAGTGACATGATATGGCCAATATCATCATGCTCCTTTGATCTCCATCTTCGGGGCACCATGATCATCTTCGTCACCGGCATGACACCATGATCTCCATCATCATGATCTCCATCATTGTGTCTTCATGAAGTCGTCACGCCAACGATTACTTCTACTTCTATGGCTAACGCGTTTAGCAACAAAGTAAAGTAATTTACATGGCGTTATTAATGACACGCAGGTCATACAAAATAATAAAGACAACTCCTATGGCTCCTGCCGGTTGTCATACTCATCGACATGCAAGTCGTGATTCCTATTACAAGAATATGATCAATCTCATACATCACATATATCATTCATCACATCTTCTGGCCATATCACATCACATAACACATGCTGCAAAAACAAGTTAGACGTCCTCTAATTGTTGCTGCAAGTTTTTACGTGGTTTGTAGGTTTCTAGCAAGAACGTTTCTTACCTACGTATGACCACAACGTGATTTGCCAATTTCTATTTACCCTTCATAAGGACCCTTTTCATCGAATCCGTTCCGACTAAAGTAGGAGAGACAGACACCCGCTAGCCACCTTATGCATCTAGTGCATGTCAGTCGGTGGAACCTGTCTCACGTAAGCGTACGTGTAAGGTCGGTCCGGGCCGCTTCATCCTACAATGCCGCCGAAACAAGGAACGACTAGTAGCGGCAAGAAGAATTGGCAACATCAACGCCCACAACTTCTTTGTGTTCTACTCGTGCATAGTAACTACGCATAGGCCTGGCTCATGATGCCACTGTTGGGAATCGTAGCATAATTTTAAAATTTTCCTACGCTCACCAAGATGCATCTATGGAGTATACTAGCAACGAGGGGAAAGGAGTGCATCTACATACCCTTGTAGATCGCGAGCGGAAGCGTTCCAATGAACGTGGATGACGGAGTCGTACTCGCCGTGATCCAAATCACCGATGACCAAGTGCCGAACGGACGGCACCTCCGCGTTCAACACACGTACGGTGCAGCGACGTCTCCTCCTTCTTGATCCAGCAAGGGGGAGGGAGAGGTTGATGGAGATCCAGCAGCACGACGGCGTGGTGGTGGATGTAGCGGGATGCCGGCAGGGCTTCGCCGAGCTTCTACGAGAGAGAGAGGTGTAGCAGGGGAGGAGGGAGGTGCCCAAGGCTGAGATGTTGCTGCCCTCCCTCCCCCCCTTTATATAGGCCCCCTGGGAGGGGGGGCGCCGGCCAAAAAACCCATCTGGTGGGGGGGGGGGGGGGCGGCGGCCAGGGGGGTGCCTTGCCCCCCAAGGCAATTGGGGCGCCCCCTTGCCCTAGGGTTTCCAACCCTAGGCGCAGGAGGGAGGCCCATGGGGGGCGCCCAGCCCACTAGGGGCTGGTTCCCCTCCCACTCCAGCCCACGGGGCCCTCCGGGATAGGTGGCCCCACCCGGTGGACCCCCGGGACCCTTCCGGTGGTCCCGGTACAATACCGGTAGCCCCTGAAACTTTCCCGGTGGCCGAAACTTGACTTCCTATATATAATTCTTCACCTCCGGACCATTCCGGAACTCCTCGTGACGTCCAGGATCTCATCCGGGACTCCGAACAACTTTCGGGTTTCCGCATACACATATCTCTACAACCCTAGCGTCACCGAACCTTAAGTGTGTAGACCCTACGGGTTCGGGAGACATGCAGACATGACCGAGACGCCTCTCCGGTCAATAACCAACAGCAGGATCTGGATACCCATGTTGGCTCCCACATGTTCCACGATGATCTCATCGGATGAACCACGATGTCGAGGATTCAATCAATCCCGTATACAATTCCCTTTATCAATCGGTATGTTACTTGCCCGAGATTCGATCGTCGGTATCCCAATACCTTGTTCAATCTCGTTACCGGCAAGTCTCTTTACTCGTACCGTAATGCATGATCCCGTGACTAACGCCTTAGTCACATTGAGCTCATTATGATGATGCATTACCGAGTGGGCCCAGAGATACCTCTCCGTCACACGGAGTGACAAATCCGAGTCTCGATCCGTGCCAACCCAACAGACACTTTTCGGAGATACCCGTAGTGCACCTTTATAGTCACCCAGTTACGTTGTGACGTTTGGCACACCCAAAGCACTCCTACGGTATCCGGGAGTTGCACGATCTCATGGTCTAAGGAAAAGACACTTGACATTGGAAAAGCTCTAGCAAACGAAACTACACGATCTTTTATGCTATGCTTAGGATTGGGTCTTTTATGCTATGCTTAGGATTGGGTCGTGTCCATCACATCATTCTCCCAATGATGTGATCCCGTTATCAATGACATCCAATGCCCATAGTCAGGAAACCATGACTATCAGTTGATCAACGAGCTAGTCAACTAGAGGCTTACTAGGGACACGTTGTGGTCTATGTATTCACACATGTATTACGATTTCCGGACAATACAATTATAGCATGAACAATAGTCAATTACCATGAACAAAGAAATATAATAATAAACATTTATTGTTGCCTCTAGGGCATATTTCCAACAAAGTCTAGAACGGGCCGTTGACGGGTCAATTTGACACTAGTCGTACGGGCCTTAACTGCGAATGGGCCGTCTACAAGCAGACCGTTAATGGGTCAGCCCGCTAATTTTGACCGGGCCATCCTTTTTAACCTAAACGGGCCACTGTTGGGCCTTGCCACGTGTCGACGTACCATAGACGCCTCCTGTCCATTGGGTTGTGGACATTTGTCCTTTCGTGGTGCTGACACGTGGTTGCTACGGCCAATGGGAATTTTACACGTGGAAAAAATCCCCATTGGCTAGGGCTGTTAACGGGTTATCGGATCCAAACCGGAACCCGATAGCTTGATGGCGACCCGTTATGGTGGATGCCACATGTCGGTTACCCTTGACGAAAGCATTTCCATGACACGCCATTTATCGTCATGGAAGTGGACACTTCCGTGATGATAATTTTGGTATTATCATGGAACACATCTACGACAGCACATGTATGACTATCATGATTCTGTCATAAAATTGTCATGGATGTACATGCATGACAGAAAACGTGACCTACTGTAACAAACACATCTCATTATGGAAGTGTTTTTTTAGTGCATGGGAAATGTGGGAGGAAGTGAAGCACACCTTCAACATTAGTCTTGATGGTCTTGCCTTGTCATGGCTCTTCCACTTCCTATCGGGAGCATGCAAACTGTCAGTTATGGTGCTAGCTATCGCGGTCTGGCACATATCGGGGGCACGTAACTCTGCGAGGAATAACAACGAGCGTCTCATCCGCATCACACTTCCCCAAAGATTTCTTATGTTGACTTGATTGTGCAAACATCTTTATAACCCGTCCTCTGTTCACAATCGTGAGATCCATGCATCAAGTCCCTCTTGGTCTCCTCCGCCGCCAGGTTTCGTTGTTTTTTCTCTGATGCTACTATATTTGACGAGCTCGACAGGTGTGGTTATGGCAGCGTCCTTCTTGATCATGGCTGCCAGTGTATGCTTGCTTGTTCTGAGGCTCTCTCGGGCACTATGAATCCTGAGTTGGTAGAAGCCATTGCTCTTTGCCGAGCAGTTGTTTTGGCGCGCGAGGAGAACATCAACTCGGCCATCTTTGCCTCGGATTGCCTTTCCCTGGTGCAACACCTCAATTCTTCAGCTCGTGATTGCTCGCATGTGGGGTTTGTGGTGGCTGGTATCAAATGTGCATCGTCAAGCTTCATATATGTGACTTCAAACATGTTCCTCGACGGTACAATGTAGTGGCTCATATTTTAGCTAAATCATGTATGAACACTAGTGGCCTTTCTGCTTTATGGATTTTTTGACAAAAAAGAAAACTCCATGTAATCTTTTTTTTGCCTGGATCCAACGGCCGTGCGGCTCGACGGGCCGAAACTCTCGGCCAGCACGCCGGCGCCTATAAGCGCCTTTTTTTACATCAACTATGTGTAATCTTTGTTGCTTAATTATTACGGACGTTCTTAAAAAAAATAATACCATCCAGCACGGTACGTCCACTTTCATCAGCACCCGCACGTACAATCCACACGTGACCGTGACGTGAGTGAAAATATCCAACAACAAAAACCAGTTTGCACTCTGTATAACGAACGAACAAACAAACAAACAACCTGATGAGTTATCTATCTATCCATGCATCATTTCCGGCCGTGCATGCAGAACTAGGTTTCAAATTTCGATAATCTGTTAGTTCCCTCCACTCGATCTCGATCTCGATCTTATATATAGACGCTCCACATCCCACCATCATCATCACCAACACGTACGTCGCGAGCCAACCTACAATGGCGTCGTCCGCCATGCACGTATCCATTCTTTCCCTCCTCCTCCTAGCCACCACAGTGAGCATCCCGCGTGCCTCGTCTCGAGCCGTCCCCTCCCAGGCGGACGGCGGCGCCACCGGCGGCAAGGCCGTGTACACCAAGGTCTGCGACGCGTCCCGGTTCATGGCGGCCGGGCTGGACATGTCCAAGTACCGGTACTGCAACGCGTCGCTTCCGTACGGCGACCGTGTGCGCGACCTCATCGGCTGGATGACGGTGGAGGAGAAGGTGTCCAACCTCGGCGACTGGGCAGACGGCGCGCCCCGCGTCGGCCTTCCCCAGTACAAGTGGTGGTCGGAGGCGCTACACGGGCTCTCCAGCACCGGCCCCACCACCAAGTTCGACGACCCAAAGAAACCGCGCCTCCACTCCGGCCGCGCCGCCGTCTTCAACGGCACTGTCTTCGCTAACGTCATCAACAGCGCCGCCTCCTTCAACGAGTCCCTTTGGAAGTCCATCGGCCAGGTACGCACGTTACGTGTCGTCGGTGCCACGTACGTCTGCTCTTTTTCATATATAGTGCGTGTAACAACAGATCTGGTGGCATGCAATTTGTCTTGGCATGGCAGGCGATCTCGACGGAGGCCCGAGCGATGTACAACCTGGGCAAGGGAGGGCTGACGTACTGGAGCCCCAACATCAACGTGGTGCGCGACCCGAGGTGGGGCCGCGCGCTGGAGACGCCCGGCGAGGACCCCTTCGTCGTCGGCCGCTACGCCGTCAACTTCGTGCGCGGCATGCAGGACGTCCCGGCCACGAGGTGGCCTCCGACCCCATGTCCCGGCCGCTCAAGACCTCCGCGTGCTGCAAGCACTACGCCGCCTATGACGTGGACGACTGGTACGGCCACACGCGCTTCAAGTTCGACGCCCGCGTCGAGGAGCGCGACATGGTCGAGACCTTCCAGCGCCCATTCGAGATGTGTGTCCGCCACGGCGACGTCAGCAGCGTCATGTGCTCCTACAACCGCGTCAACGGCATCCCGGCCTGCGCCGACGCGCGCCTCCTCTCCGGCACCATCCGCCGCGACTGGGGCCTCCACGGCTACATCGTCTCCGACTGCGACGCCGTGCGCGTCATGACCGACAACGCCACATGGCTGGGCTACACCGCGGTCGAGTCCACCGCCGCCGTGCTCAAGGCCGGGCTCGACCTCGACTGCGGCGAGAGCTGGATCGTGCAGGACGGCAAGCCCGTCATGGATTTCCTCACCACCTACGGCCTGGAGGCCGTCCAGAAGGGCAAGACGCGCGAGTCCGACGTCGACAACGCGCTCACCAACCTCTACATGACGCTCATGAGGCTCGGCTACTTCGACGGCATGCCCAGGTACGAGTCCCTCAACGAGAAGGACATCTGCAGCGACGACCACAGGAGCCTCGCCCTCGACGGGGCCAGACAGGGCATGGTGCTCCTCAAGAACCACGGCGGCCTGCTGCCCCTTGACCCCAACAAGTACGGCGCCGTCGCCGTCCGCGGCCCACATGCTGAGGCGCCTGAAAAGATCATGGACGGAGACTACACAGGTGATCAGCTCTTCTCTAGCTGCTGCTGTACTACGTACACCTCACATGTCACGACACATGACGTACTCACATGTTACACATTCTCTTGGATGAAATTTGTAAATGCAGGGCCGCCTTGCCGGTACGTGACGCCGCGAGAAGGCATAAGCAAGGACGTGAACATCTCGCACCACGCAAACTTGACAATCTACTTTGGTGGCATAAACATGCACATCGAGAGGGAGGGCAACGACAGGGAGGATCTCCTCCTGCCCAAGAACCAGACGGAGGAGATCCTCCACATCGCGGCGGCATCGCCTAACCCGATCGTCCTCGTGATCCTGTCCGGCGGCGGCATCGACATCTCCTTCGCGCAGGGCAACCCCAAGATCGGCGCCATCCTCTGGGCCGGGTACCCTGGCGGAGAAGGTGGCAACGCCATTGCTGATGTCATCTTCGGAAGATACAGTCCAGGTAAAGGAAGATGCAAAGTTTATTATTCCGATCAAAGTAAATGGATTCTGATTTTCTGACACGTCGCTGGAACGTTCTGATGTAATTGCTTGATCGAGCAGGAGGACGGCTGCCACTGACATGGTTCAAGAACAAGTACATCCACCAGATTCCTATGACGTCCATGGAGCTACGACCGCGGCCGGACCACGGGTACCCTGGGAGGACATACAAGTTTTACGACGGGCCGGAGATGCTTTATCGGTTCGGCCACGGCCTGAGCTACACCAAGTTCCGATACGAGACCAGCGCTGGCAACGGCACCGCAGTCACCCTCGCCGCCGGCGGGCACTGCAAGCGGCTCAGCTACAAGGCCGGCGCCGTGGACGCTGCCCCGTCCTGCCCCGCCATCGACGTCGCGAGCCACTCCTGCAAGGAGACCGTGGACTTCAACGTCAGCGTCGTCAATGGCGGTGACGTGGACGGCAGCCACACCGTGCTGGTGTACACTGTGCCGCCGCCCGAGGTGGCCGGCGCGCCCATCAAGCAGGTGGTGGCGTTCCAGAGGGTGTTTGTGAAGGCGGGCGGCGCAGCGACCGTGGGGTTCTCGCTCAAGGTGTGCGAGGTGTTTGGCATCGTGGAGAAGACGGCGTACACCGTCGTGCCGTCAGGGGTCAGCACCGTCCTCCTTGAGAACGGTGACACGTCGTCGCCGTCGTCGGTCTCTTTCCCCGTCAAGATCAACTTCTCTACTTAGATTAGTTTTCCTCGGTTCTTTTGCGGCGTTTTGGGACGGTTTCATTCTTTTAGTTTTCCTAGGAGTTTATCAGTAATTAATAGACTAGTATTCAGCATCCTGCTGAATAGTTTGTACCTTCAGTGTCAAAGGGAACGTCCATTCCTGTAGATTTCTCAGTTATAAGATGGTTGAATCAAATGATGGGTTAATACAACAAATTTTGCGTTGCTATATACTCCCTCCGTTCGGAATTACTTATCGTGGAAATGGATGTATCTAGACGTATTTTAGTTCTAGATACATCCATTTTCAAGACAAGTAATTCCGAACGGAGGGAGTATATGGCGAAAAATCATTGACTCTGCGTTTCCTCAGTGAGATCCGTGCTTATTAAACTGAAGTTCCTATAAACATGGAGATGATAGATGAGAGTCTACTTTTAGTTCCTCAGCTCTTTTGTGCCTACACAATTCTCAGGCCCCACGCTCGCTCGCTGGACTGCTCCAGAAAGTAAGGGCGATTGTTTAGGCGACGGTTCCCCTTGGTGAACCCCGGCGAGCAAACGGCTTCCTGTTTGTACTCTATTTTTCGATCAAAGTTAGTATGATCTTTCTCTAAAGATTACTCCGTCCTATAATATAAAAGCGTTTTTGGCACTATCCATAATATAAAAGCGCTTTTTACACTACTATTTTGTGCTCTTTGGGTCGCTACTTTCAACATATACGAAATCATTACCCAGTCATTGGTCAAAACCTCTTAATTTGTGTTGGGTAGTCGGTTTAAAAGATCAAGGGTCAAGTTGTGTGGTTTTAGAGTCGAGGAGCCAAAACTTAACATAGCTATTATTTGTGGGATAAATAGTTTATATTTTTCTAAATTGAATAGCCTAATCGGAAAAATATTGCAAATTCAGAATTTGTTATATGTCTGTAGTGGAGCCGTACAATGCTTGCTATTCGGTGTTTCGCTCCATTAGAGATGCTTTGTACTTTCGATGAACTTTTATAATAGATTTAATCCTTTCCCAAAAAACCAAAAAAGCAAATTGTACCTTGGTTACTGAGTTTGGCAGCTACAAATAATCTTTACCTACTAATAAACTAATGTGAGTTCTCCGATTTTTTCATCTGTTCACTGACACAAATATTTTTTATTTGAGGTGGTACTAAATTTGTATGCGTTCATCTACTTTTTTAGGCAAACTCCGAAGCTATTTATTCAACCGTCACAATGTTTACAGGGACGATACCAAGTCCATTGGGCTGGCCTAACCAAACATGGCGACCTGCCCCTAGGAATAAAGCATGCTTCGCGAGTTTGTGAGCCTCGAACTTCAAGCTTCTAAATTCATGACTAATATTACACATAGTAAATAAGGATTGACGATGTATGATTTCATGTATGATCGCCCTGTAGGTCGTCGGGTTCTTCTGACGAATATCCTCCACCACCACCTTGCAGTCCGAAGCCACATGGATGTTGCTCGTATATAGATCGTCTGCTAGGGATAGAGCCTCTCTAATGGCTAAAGATTCAAGTGTAGCCGGGTCAGAAATCTTTGGAAACACCATTGCTGATGCACCAAGGAACATGCCATCCTGACCTCTGCAAATGGCACCAACAGCTCCATATGATCCTCCTCTTCCCACTGCAGCATCAACATTAATTTTCACTAGGCCTGATGGTGGCGCAATCTAGTGTGTAGACCTGCTCGAAGATGAAACATGCGCTGGAGTGGTGATCGGCTTGATGGCTTGAAGTTCGCTCAAATAAGACTGCACAAAGCGAAGTACAACGAACAAACTTTGAAAGATATCTTCATATATAGCCTTCCGTCGAGCTCCCCACAATGCCCAGAGTGTGACCACAAAGGTGATGAACTCATCTTGAGGAAGCGAATCATGCATGGCAAACAGCCATCTTTTTGCATTGTCATTCACGTTTGCATTCAGCTGGTCAATAATTGCATCCGATGATAGAGCCCATGTGCTCCTTGCCACTGAACAGTCGGGCATCGCTTGTCTCCAAGTATCCTTTATGCCACAGAGATGGCATGTGCTGGTTGTAGACATATTACGATGGTGTAGAAGTCCCATAGTTGGTATCGAATGCTGTGCCAAACGCCACAAAAAGGTTTTCAGTTTTGAGGGCACCCTGATTCTCCACAAGTTCGTCCATCCCACACTATCAAAATCAACATGAGATGATCCTTCTTCATCATATAACCATGCTTGTCTATTCAGTTTAGTTCTTTAAATCATTCTGTACGCACTTCGAACAGTAAAAACACCTCTACTAGAAAAGAAAAACAGTTTGTCCTGAATTTCGTACCTGGGCTACGCGCGGAGGCCCAGCGCCGCTGACCTATTTGCCGCACGGAGCAACAAATAGCCAGAGCTTTGCACATGTCGCCCATTACTTGGCCAGCCCGTTTTTGTTTCATTCTGTGTTCGGTTTTTTTTACGTTCCTTTCTCTTCTTCTTCCCTATTTCTTTTTACCTTTTTTCCCTTCCAAGTTTAGTTTCTTTTTATCTTTTTTCATAAATTCAAAATTTTCAAAAAATCTCAGAATTTCATATTCCGTTCAAATTTTTGATAAATGTTCAATATTCCAAAAAAGTTCCTGTTTTGAGAAATGTTTGGATCTCTACATTTATCTAATTCCGAAATCTTTTCAAAACAAATAAAATGTACACAATTTTCCAAAAATGTTTATTCAGGAATTTTAATAATTGTTTTCTCATTTTAAAAATATTTGAATTCGAAAATATTGTTGTTTTACTGAAATGTTCAAAAATTTAAAATATTTTTCAATAAAAAAACACATATTTGAAAAGAATTATGAACGTTCAAAACATGTTCCCATTTAAATATATTTTTCATTAATTCATAAAATGTTCATTTTTTTATAAAACGTTCATGTTTTCAGAAAACGTTTTTGAATTTTAAAAAATGTTCCAATTTAAAATTATGTTCATATTTTCGCAAATGTTCCGAAGTTTAAAAAAATCTATTCACGTTTCGGAGGATATTCAGAAATTCATTATTATTTTTAATGAAAAGTACAAAAATTCAAAAAAATGCTTCGAATTTGACGCTGCATTATGTTCTTAAATAGTCGCGCTGGCCATTGGTTATTGGGACGCGTTTGTCTGACTAGCTAGAATCACATCATCGGGTCTTTGATTTACGCGTTGTAGTTAGTAATCCATGTGGTTACGCCATAGGAGACGCCGACAAACCCCACCACTATCAATGATCTCGTGTGCCAAACATGACCCGTGAGAAGACCGCAACTCCATGCTCTGTTGTCCACCGTTGCGGAGACTGTTTTCGAACGACACATCATTTCTCTCACGTTGCCTTTGGTAAAAAAATATCTCTCCCGTTGGAATGCACAGGCATATGTGCTAGTTTAGACAAAAGTATGAAATTTTGAGCGGGCCCACTTGAAGATTTCACCAAACCGGTTTTCACAAATCATGTTTAGGGTGTTAGAACATCTCAATAGCAGCCTTGTAATAGGGCAGCAGCCATGGTCCCTCACCTTTTGACCCAAAAACGTAGCTCTGACAGTTATCCAATTTGTAAAACTTGCTCCAATAAAAACTTGACCGAATATTGCAACACCAAGTGTTGTAAATACGCAGTAGTGGTTGCGCAAATTTTCACAGCAGCGGGGGTCACACAGGACATGAAAAACAACAAGTGCTTGGTTATACTGAAGCAAAAGGCTACATGAATTAGTTTGTCTTAATAGTATATCCAAGTCTTACAAAAACAATTGTTCATGTTCTCATTATGGTTTCAAACCTCAGTGTCATAGTGATGGGAGGGCTCCGCTCCACGTCGTTGAACGCCCACTTGTGCACGACGTCGTCATCTAGGGCATGGTGCGAGGCAACGGGCACACGTTGTGCTCCATGCTCGTGACAGAGCCGACTCGAGGGAGAGTTAGGTGAAGCAGTATAAATGTCGCACGCCCTTGCGACATATAGGGTTTTGGGGTGGCGAATTTGGACTCTCCCCTAGCCATCACCATGGATGAGAGAGAGAGAGAGAGAGAGAGAGAGAGAGAGACGCCTTCCCCGTGGTCTCCAGTGCGAGGTGCAAGGGAAGGAAACTGCAGGAGGCGTTGGAGGGAATTTTCAAATGCAAGGGTGGCGAACGGCAAGCTGACGAGGAGCCCCAGCAGCCCCATTCGTCCATCGGTTGATCGATCTCCTCTAGTGCTCATGTTTGAGAGTGTCACCCTGAAGCAGCTATGCAAGTGGGAACCCCCGACGTCCGGAGGCTCTCGTACGTAGCGAGATCAATCCGGCCTGTTTCTGGCGTCAATTAATCTCACGTAGGTAAATCCATCTTCATTTCTTACCGCATTGGAGAGGACGGGAGGACTATAGCGATAGGATCAAGAGATTAGAGGAAGGTTTGCGGGCAAGCCGACCGTGCATGTTCCTTTTTTCCTTTTCGCTCACGGATCGTATGGGCATAGAGATTTGTCACGGCCGGGTTTTTTCTTCCAGTGTTATTCCTTTGTTGGTTTTGTTTGCGGGGATCGTAAGATGAGAATGAAAACGGGGAGGTGATATTTTTTTAATCTAAGGCTCGCTGCTACACAAACTTAGGAATTGAATCTGAAATTTGGATTTCTGTTGTAATTTCGTAAATGGTGAGATTTTCTTATGTGAGGTGGTACTAAATTTTTATGTGTTCATCTACTAGAAAACAAAAACGGTTTATACTGAATTTCGTACCTGGGTAGCGCGCTAAGGCCCAGTGACGCCAGCCGACTTATTTGTCGCGTGGAGCGTTACATAGCCAGAACTTCGCACATGTCGCTCATTACTTGGCTAGCCCGTTTTCGTTTCATTCCGTGTTCTGTTTTTTTACGTTCCTTTCTCTTCTTCTTTCCTATTTCTTTTTACCTTTTTTCCCTTCGAAGTTTAGTTTCTTTTTATCTTTTTTCATAAATTCAAAATTTCCAAAAAAGCTCAGAATTTCATATTTCATTCAAATTTTTGATAAATGTTCCATATTCCAAAAAAGTTCCTGTTTTTAGAAATGTTCAGATCTCTACATTTATCTAATTCCCAAATTTGTTCAAAATGAGTAAAATGTACATAATTTTTCAAAAAAGTTTATTCAGGAATCTGAATAATTGTGTTCTCATTAGAAAATGTTTGAATTCGAGAATATTGTTGTTTTACTGGAAAGTTCACAAATTTAAAATATTTTTTGCATCAAAAAACACATATTTGAAAAGAATTATGAACGTTCAAAACATGTTCCCATTTAAAAATATTGTTCATTAATTCATAAAATATTCATCTTTTTATAAAAAGTACATGTTTTCAGATTTTTTTTTCGAATTTTAAAAAATGTTCCAATTTAAAATTGTGTTCATGTTTTTTCGTAAATGTTCAGAATTGTTTTTAAAAAAATCTATTCACGTTTCGAGGATATTCGGAAATTCATTATTGTTTTTAATGAAAACTTCAAAAAATTCAAAAAATGCTTCGAATTTGACGCTGCATTATGTTCTTAAATAGTCGCGCTGGCCATTAGTTATTGGGATGCGTTTGTGTGACTAGCTAGAATCACGTCATCCGGTCTTTGATTTACGCGCTGTAGTTAGTAATCCATGTGGTTACGCCATAGGAGACGCCGACAAACCCCACCACTATTAATGATCTCGTGTGCCAAACATGACCCGTGAGAAGATCGCAGCTCCTTGCTCTGTTGTCCACTGCTGCGGAGACTGTTTTCGAACGAGACATCATTCCTCTCACGTTGCTTCTGGTAAAAAAATATCTCTCCCGTTGGAATGCACAGGCATATGTGCTAGTTTAGACAAAATTATGAAATTTTGAGCGGGTCCACTTGAAGATTTCACCAAACCAGTTTTCACAAATCATGTCTAGGGTGTTAGAACATCTCAATAGCAGCCCTGTAATAGGGCAGCAGCCATGGTCCCTCACTTTTTGACCCCAAAAACATAGCTCTGACAGTTATCCAATTTGTAAAACTTGCTCCAATAAAAACTTGACCGAATATTGCAACACCAAGTGTTGTAAATACGCAGTAGTGGTTGCGCAAATTTTCATAGCAGCAGGGTCACGTAGGACATGAAAAACAACAAGTGCTTGGTTATACTGAAGCAAAAGGCTACATGAGTTAGTTTGTCTTAATAGTATATCCAAGTCCTACAAAAAATAATTGTTCATGTTCTCATTATGGTCTCAAACCTCAGTGTCATAGTGATGGGAGGGCTCCGCTCCACGTCGTTGAAGCCCACTTGTCCACGACATCGTCATCTAGGGTATGGTGCGAGGCAACGGGCACACGTTGTGCTCCATGCTCGTGACAGAGCCGACTCGAGGGAAAGTTAGGTGAAGCAGTAGAAATGTCGCACGCCCTTGCGACATATAGGGTTTTGGGATGGCGAATTTGGACTCTTCCCTGGCCATCACCATGGAGAGAGAGAGAGAGAGAGAGAGAGAGAGAGAGAGAGAGAGAGAGAGAGAGAGAGAGAGAGAGACGCCTTCCCCGTGGTCTCCAGTGCGAGGTGCAAGGGAAGGAAACTGCAGGAGACGTCGAAGGGAATTTTCAAATGCAAGGGCGGCGAACGGCAAGCTGATCAAGTGCCCCAGCAGCCCCATTCGTCCGTCGGTTGATCGATCTCCTCTAGTGCTCATGTTTGAGAGCATCACCATGAAGCTCCTATGCAAGTGGGAACCCCCGAAGTCTAGAGGCTCTCGTACGTAGCGAGATCAATCCGGCCTGTTTCATGGGCTCAATTAAATCTCATATAGGTAAATCCATCTTCATCTCTTACCGCATTGAAGAGGACAGGAGGACTGTAGCGATAGGATCAATTGATTAGAGGAAGGTGAGCGGGCAAGCCGGTCGTGCATGTTTCTTTTTTTTTTCTTTTCGCTCACGGATTGTATGTGCATAGGTCAGATTTGCCATGGCCGGATTATTTCCTTCCAGTGTTATTTCTTTGTTGGTTTTGTTTGCGAGGATCGTAAGATGAGAATGAAAGCGGGGAGGTGATATATTTTTTAATCTAAGGCTCGGCACTACACAAACCTAGGAATTGAATCTGAAATTTGGATTTCTGTTGTAATTTGGTAAGTGGTGAGAAAAATATTTTTTTATTTGAGGTGGTACTAAATTTTTATGTGTTCATCTACTTGAAAACAAAAATGGGTTGTCCTGAATTTCGTACATGAGCTGTGTGCTGACGTCCAGCGACGCCAGCCGACCTATTTGCCGCATGGAGCATTAAATAGCCAGAGCTTCGCACATGTCGCCCATTACTTGGCCATCCCGTTTTCATTTCATTCTGTGTTCTTTTTTTACGTACCTTTCTCTTCTTCTTTCCTATTTCATTTTACCTTTTTTCCTTCGAAGTTTAGTTTCTTTTTATCTTTTTTCATAAATTCAAAATTTAAAAAAAGATCAGAATTTCATATTTCGTTCAAATTTTTGATAAATGTTCCATATTCCAAAAAAGTTCCTGTTTTGAGAAATGTTCGGATCTCTACATTTATCTAATTCCGAAATTTGTTCAAAATAAATAAAATGTACACAATTTTTCAAAAAGTTTATTTAAGAATTTGAATAATTGTTTTCTCATTAGAAAATGTTTGAATTCGAAAACATGGTTGTTTTACTGAATTGTTCACAAATTTAAAATATTTTTTGCATCAAAAAACACATATTTGAAAAGAATTATGAATGTTCAAAACATGTTCCCATTTAAAAATATTGTTCATTAATTCATAAAATGTTCATCTTTTTATAAAAAGTTCATGTTCTCAGAAAACATTTTTGAATTTTAAAAAATGTTCCAATTTCAAATTTTGTTCATGTTTTTTCATAAATGTTCAGAATTTCTAAAAAAATTTATTCACGTTTCGGAGGATATTCAGAAATTCATTATTATTTTTATGAAAAGTTCAAAAAATTCAAAAAATGCTTCGAATTTGACGTTGCATTATGTTCTTACATATTCGCGCTGGCCATTGGTTATTGGGACGCGTTTGTCTGACTAGTTAGCAGCACGTCATCAGGTCTTTGATTTATGCGCTGTAGTTAGTAATGCATGTGGTTACGCCGTTGTATGAGACGCCGACAAACCCCACCACTGTCATAATCTCGTGCGCCAAACATGACCCCACTACTAGGGAAAATCTTATACACAGAGGTATAATAGTAGCGCTGGCCAGAACAGAGCACGCTACAGATATGGTTGTAGCAGTAGCGCGTCTACAGGCAAAAGTGCTACTACTATAATTCCCACACTGTTGTCGGTAGGCTAGGAATAGTAGTAGCGATTCCGCGGAAAGCACGCTACTATTAAGTGCCTTATAGTAGCGCGTTTCTGGTGTAGAGCGCTACTGCTAAGAAAAAGAAAACAAGTACAAAAATAAATAGAAAAGTAAATTAAAATGAAAGAAATAGAAAAGGGAGAAATGAAAAAATGTAAAGAAAAACAAAAGAAAAAGAAAAATAAATAGAAAGGCATAGCAGTAGCGCTTGCTCTCACACAACGCTATAGCTACTTTAGCAGTAGCGCTCTATGCAGGACCGCGCTATAGCTAATTTCCTTAGATAAAAGGACAAGAAAAAGGAAAATAAATAGCTACTTCCTATAGCAATAGCGCTTTTTTGTGGAAAGAAGTTAGCTATAGCGCGTTTTTCCTACCAGCGCTACTGCTAGTTTGACTTAACCACACGCGGGCTCAAAATTTTGCGAAGTCCCTTTCTCCCCTCTCCGCCACTCGATCTGTCATCGCCGTCGATCGCCCTGCGCCCGAGCACGCTCTCGACCTCATCGCCGCCTCCGAGGCCGCCCTCGACCTCACCGCCACCGCTGTCGACCTCACCGCTGCCACACTCGACCTCGCCGCCGCCGCCCGAGCTCGAGCCCACCCGAGCCGCGGACAGTAAGCCTCTCCCTCTCCTCTTCCCTGCCCTCCTCTCTCTCTCTCTCTGCTAGCTAGGGCAAATTTCATATTTTGCTCCTGTGATGATGTTCATATGAACCCTAGGTATTCATATGAACCCTAGATTTGTTTAGGACAGTAGCATTTTTTTAGCATTTAGGAAAGAAATTAGTAAATTTTTCTAGGAAACTAGCTAGGGAAAATTATTATAAAAATGCCCAAACAGTAATTCCATTTAGCTTTAAATTAATAGAGGGTATATAAATAATAGTAGCATTTAAATTTAAATTAATAGAGGCTATAAACAGAAAATAGTAGCATTTAGCTATAAAACATTATTTGGACTATGGACCTGAATCTGGTCCAAATTTCATTCAAATGAAATTTGAATTATTTGCACTATGGACCTGAATATTTTTGAAGAAATTGAGTGTAGGTACTAAGGTCTTGCTGTGGAAATTTTGGTGAGGTCAGAAGGGTTAGAGAAAATGGAGTTCCTTTGCAATTTCTAATAAGGTCAAGTATTGTTGGAATGTTTGCTCTAAAACAATTTGGATGAAAAGAAAATAATGTGTGTGTGTGTGTGTGTGAGAGAGAGAGGAATAGCTAGAACAGAATTTGGGTTCTGTCCTAGGCAGAGAAGTGTTTAGTGAGGTCATTTTGCAAATGTTTTTGTTTTTTGAAAAGACCACTATTTTCAAGGAAAATAATTTAGGCAAGTTTTATTTTAAAGATGATCCCTTCCTAGACTTTTAGCTTTAGACAAAAAACAAAAGTATTTAGCTATAAATAAAAAAGAGTAGATGTGGCATTTAGCTATAAACAAAAAATAGAATTGTTTTTCTTTTCAAAAACTTGGTTAAAGTAATTGTTGCTATGTAAACGAAAAACAAGATTGATGTTATATGATATATGTCATTGATGTTCATTTGCATATTCCATTATTGTTGATTATATCTTTTCATTGAAGTGGTCATGTTATATGCAAATTCCTCAATAGTGTTTGCTCATGTTATATGCAACATTGAAGTGGTTCGATTGTGCCCAAGTGGCCTTTTGTTGTTTGCAGGTAATGATTCCGAGTGGCCTATATTTTGCGGGAATGTTGATTCATTTCCATTCCGACAAATTTCAGGCGCTCTATTTGTCCAGTTTGCAGCAAAGGTCATGCCGAAATTTTTCGTGAATTTCGGCATGACTTGTGCTACAAACTAGGACATATCGAGTGCCCGGGATTTGCCGCAACGGGAATGAATCAACATTCCTGCAAAACATTGGCCTTTTTTGTCATTATTCATTTTATTAGGTCTAGAATTAATTGACTAGATTTAATCATAGGAAACATGGCTAGCAACGATGAAGGACAGGGTTCTGGTGATTGCAACGTCTACGCGGCGGCAGATGCCTATCTGTAACTTCTCGATGAGCAACGGTTGTTGCACGGCCCACCTGTCACATCCGAGACTGAGACCGACATCGAGATCGGCGCCGAGACCAGCCTGAGAGTGACACCGGCGCCGAGACCGGCACCAAGACTGGCAAAGCCGGTATAGAACCGAAACCAAAGAGGATACGACGCCCAAACCAGCTCATCACTACTAGACTGGTGGTCACGGAGGTGGACTCCCGCAATTTTGAGCCAAAAGAGCCTGCGGAAGCACGTGCTATAGCAATCAAATAGGCTGCATCCTACAGGCAACCACCACCATCAACGATGAGAAACTAAAGAAGATACCAGATATGGAGCACTCCCTCCTAACTAAGCTGCACCAGGTATTCTTGTTCCTGGGCCAGGATGAAATCAAATATACTGATCCAGATAAAGACCCAACAATGAAGAAGATAAACAAACGCACCATGGGCAAGTTTAGTGGCGCGTTGTCCGCCTGGAAAGTAAGGGTGAAACATTGGATCATCGCCAAAAAGGAAACCTACTCCGAGATTGTAAAGGATAATCCGACAATTACGGAAGAGTAGTTCAGAATATTCAAGAAGGCTTGCGTTGCCGAAGATGTCAAAGAAAAGTCGGAGTACATGAAGGGGCTCCAAGAGAGGAACATGGGGTGCCACCACCTCGGAAGCCCTGGTTATGCGGGGAAGAGGCCCATATGGGCCAAGGAGGACGCGGAATGCAAAAGTCTGGGGATCCCAGACCCCTTGGCGGAGTTCACCATCCCGCAGGAGTGTGACGTCATCAGAGCCCGGTACCGTTGGGACCCAGTCAACAAGGTTTTTGATACGGACGCGGTCATAAAGGAGTTCATGAGACTGCTGGTAATTATTAATTTACCCCCTAATTTTAGCTTCTGATCAGTTCGACTGCACATTTAGTCACATTTGTAAACGGTCCTTGTTCCTTTTGCAGAAAGAGCATAGGATCGCGGCCGAAAGCGACTCGCTGTCTGAGGCGTTGGCGAGGCCCAAGTGGGACACCCCATTCAACCGGGCCTTGAACATATTGAAAGGACTCCCGGTGGACACTCGGTCGTCGTATGGACGCGTGCACGGCGTCAGAGACGGTGCCACGGGGAAGAAGTACTACCGTGAGACCACGGAGGAGAGGAAGGAAAGACGGAGGTTAAATGAAGAAAACATCGACAAGAAGGTTGAGACTGCGGTTGAAAAGAAATCAGCCGAGACAGTCAAAGTAGCGGTAGCTACCGCAAGAGAGGAGATGGCAACTTCATATAGTGTCTTGATTACGTCTATCGTCAGTTGGAGCAAGCAAAATCCAGATAAAGAGGCAGCGGGCTTTCCCCTTTCCAACTTCTTCGAGAGCATCTCGTTTAGTGCACCTGCTCCCGCACCCGCTAGCAGCCCGTCCTCTGCCTCTGGCGTGCTCGGTGGGGCTTCGTCTTTGGCTAAGCTCGACGCCCTCACGGTACCTATCACACCGGCCCTCTTCAATATATGTATAATCTCCCGTTTCCGTTGCCTTTCAGATGTCTCACGTCGCAGACATGTCTTTGCAGGTCGACGTAACCCCATGCACCATACTGTACACCATCAGCGGCCAGAAGGGGGAAGGCGACGATAGTGAAGTCGAAGGAACAATTGTTCCATAGCCGTCCGACCCCCTTGATGTCTTCAAGGTTTCCGTGGCCAGTGTCAAACCGGGCCACAAGAATTTGGCTCCTCCGGTACTAGGGGGAGATGACAACGAGACCCCGCCGCGGCTTGGCGATTGCAAGAGTTGGGTCCTGTTGTGGCCAAAGAGTCTGCTTCGTTTGGAGGCGGCCAGGAGCACACCCACGACCATGCAGCCTCAGCAAGGTATGAACATCAACACCCCACCTACCCAATTAGCGTCGCATGTCGTGCCGGGTGATAGCGGATGGCGTGAGGAAGAGGCTCCATTAGTCGCTGATGACATCACTGTCGTCGAGGAAGCAATGCATGATATCGATGCCATCGATGAGGATGACGATGACACTCTACAGTATCTCAATACTGGCGCCTATGATGACGGAGGATTGATGGATCAGCAGTATGAGTACTCAGGGTTTGAGCGTGATGAGTCGGTGCCTAAATTGCCGGCGTATTATAGACGACCTTCCAGTAGCAAAGAAGCATAGGAAGAGACTGAGGAAAGGAAACAAAGCTGCTTCTATGAGCCAGCCGCCTCCGCGGCCTCGGGTTCAAGACCGTATACCTGTCATAGGTGTGGCAAAATACCATATCCCCGGTGATCCGATCCTACCTAAGGCGGCGGTAGAGGCCATATACGGCGATCTCAGGAGACTTCATGATGATGTGTTGTGAAGAGAGAAAAGCTTGATCGCCTCGCAAAATCCTGGATACCCGCTCTACGTAGTTAACGTGCCGCAGCAAAGGTTGTACGTCGACACATTCCCCGCGGAAAAGTTCTTCCTTCGATTTGATTACATCTTCGACATGTTTCACTTGAAAAAGCTGGATTTTATGTTTGTCCGCCTTTTTGCCTTGTACATGAACTACATCATCAGAATTGAGCAGATACCTTATATCTGTGTCGCTGACCCGTACTCCATGCACGAGGGCTTCTTGGCAATCTGCCCAAAGCACTGTGAATATGCGAGTAACTACATCGCCGATTTCATGGTCGGCAATAAGGACAAGGAGATGATTCTCGTGCCTCATCCCATGTAAGTCATCCGCGGATATCATTCCTTCGATTTGAATCATTCATTTTCACGCGTGGAGGCTAATTTGAGGTGTACTTATTTTGCCCAGCGACGGGCGCACCGTCCTCATCAACCTTTACCCCCGATTCTCCCACGCTCTTTACTTGGACTCGTCGAAGAACATGAAGAAAAAGGATTACACCCACATCAAGTCTGTTCTCGACAGTGCAATCTTTAGCTACGGCCTACGGGCTGGAGAGATCACACTCAACAAGACAAGGAACTACGCGCCCGCTTTTGGCCATAAGACCGACTTCTGTTGCATCCAACAACCGAGTGGTACTGTCAGTGATGGATTCTATGTCGTCCACCACATGCTGGAGTACAGACGGGATCAGTAGAACCTTCGTATGTCACCTATATCCGGTGATGCCCATATTCTGCAATGGGCAAAGAACCTAGGAGATATCCCTGATCATCAACTCCGAGCTGAGTTCTATCACATCCAGCGTGAACTTGCCCAAATCATCATGAAGGAGGTCCTCGAAAAAACAGGGATGTTCTACGAAGAAGGGCAAATGCCGCGGGAAGACGTCCGAACACGCGTAGCCACTCAGCGTCTCGACCTGAAGACTTTCACTTCGCTCAGGGACTATCTCCCTGACTTGGATGGATGGCATGACATGTTGGAGTGATTGACGATATATGACAATGTGTCCGTTTAGTCCATACTTTCTCTATGATGAAACTTTGAGTTATGCACGACAAAACTTTATTTGTGATGTAATTAAGCCGTCCTCCTCAACTAGCAAAGATCACTCTAGTTAGGGCATTTTGGGTATGATGAACTTTGTTATTTATGCTTATGATATGTTGCTTCTATTTTTGCCAACTCTATCTGTTTTTGTTGCTCAACTATATATGTTGCATATCATCGACTCATGTGACGATGCAGGTACATAGATCATCGATGGCGAAGAAGTGCTACACCAGGAGTATACGACGAGTGGCCGGAGTGTTAGGCCCAGGTGTACCGGTTTTGGAGCGACAACCACAGAGGGTTCGGTAGCAGAGCTGAAGCGGAAAGTAGTTAGTTTAGGTTCACGCTAGTGCGAGAGAGGGATACGAACCGACACCTCAAGAAGTAGTACATTATGTATGATGAGACATGTCATGTAACTTGTATAGCTATATCGTGATTATGATGTGACGACATGATTTGTGTTGGATGATATGGTGAGACTATTATGTGTATGATATGATGAGCATATTGCATACTTATGATATGATTAGAATACTATATAAAACCTGTACAAAAACAAAGATACGGAGACTTGCTTCACATTTGGAATTACACAAAAAAGATTTTTCATCGCAAAGAGGTCTACGAAGACTTTTGGGAAAACGTCGACGTTTGCTGGCTTATTTGGCAAAGAAAAATAGAGTACGTTATAAGAAATTAATCGGTCAGTTGAATACATAATACGTAGCAAAAAAAGATATGATAAAATATAGTAGTAGCACACTTTAGCGCTGGAAAGGAAAACGCTACTGCTAAGGCAGTTAGCAGTAGCGCTGGTATGGAAAGCGCTACTGCTAAGTAGGTATAGCAGTAGCTGAAAGTGCAATCATGCCTACATCATGTTTTGATGTTGATGACAATATACATGTAGGGGACTAACTATGTTCGTCAAGTGAATCTCAGGTGTTAGTCCCCGGTTCATCAAATGTGTGTGGATCGTGAAGATACAGAGTTGATTTTACTCAAGGAAGAAATATCAAAAAGGTTACATATTTGTTTTCTTGAGTATAGGATCCCGCACTATTAAGAGGGGATCGGTAGGGTTAGTAAAAGACTTCTAATGTCACAAAACTCTTTCTTCAGATCTATCACCATATTCTCTTGCTTGTTCTGTCTCTGGCCTTGCCGGATGTCCGGGCCGCATGCCGGATATCCGGCCCTCACGCCGGATATCCGGACCCTACTATCTAGAGAACACTTTGCGCTGGTGCTGTCTTCCGGATGTCCGGCCCTCCATGCCAGATGTCCGGGCTCTCCATGCACCCCGGATTTCTGGGCTTCCTTGCCGGATGTCCGGCTTGTGCTATCCAGGGGGCTGTTCGACTAGGTGAACTTGCCGGATGTCCAGCCATATGCCGGATGTCCGGGCTTTCCTGTGTCGCCGGATGTCCGGGCTTTGCCCCGGATGTCCGGCCCCTCTGCTTCATCCTCTGCTTTCTGCTTTACGTTGGTAGTACTACACTAGGCCGGATGTCTCACCCCTGTCCCGGATGTCCGGCCTACCCTGTCATTTGCAATACAACAGCCATATTTGCTCACATACTATATATAGCCCTCTTCCCCCACGGGAGAGGGTTGACCATTCACTTTGAGCAAACCCTAGAACACATTTCACTCTCTCTCTCTCACTCACTCACTCACTCTTCCGCACCAAATCTTAGATCCCCAAGGGATTTGAGAGCATTTGAGAGAAGTTGTCCGTCCAAGTGATAGATCCACTCCTTCCCCTTCTTTGCACCAAAGGAATTCATGATTTGAGCAAGTCTTGAGCTTTTCCCCCATCGATCTTGTTACTCTTGGAGTTTGGAGACTCCTAGGCGGTAGGAGTATTTCGGAGAGGAATCAACCATTGTGATTACCCCCGGAAGGTTTGTGAGGGTTTGGAGACCACCCCAAGGTCTACCACTAGTGTTGAGAAACGCCTCTGTGGTGTTGTCTCAAAGGGAGAATAGGGTGAGCCTTTGTGGCGTTGGTGTGCCTTCGTGGTAACATCCACCTCTCTAACGGTGACGTAGCTTCCCTCCAAGGAAGTGAACATCGGCATACATCCTCGTCTCTCGAAGTTGCGGTTATCCCTAACCCTAACTTCCAACTTGTGGTTACTTGTCTCTTTCCCCGCAAAAAAAGGTTACTTGTCTCTTAGGCCATTACTTATATAATATTGTGCTTGCTTACTCACTTATTTGTGTTACTTGTTTACCTTGCTTAGCTCTTAGCATCATACTTGCAATTGTTAGGCTCACTTTCATATTCCGCATTATTGCCTAAAATTGCTAAGTAATAATAAAATTTGTAATTGTACCTATTCACCCCCCTCTAGGTGTTGGGGAACGTAGCATGCAATTTCAAAAAAATTCCCACGATCACGCAAGATCTATCTAGGAGATGCATAGCAACGAGAGGGGGAGAGTGTGTCCATGTACCCTCATAGCCCGAAAGCGGAAGCGTTAGCTTAACGCGGTTGATGTAGTCAAACGTCTTCGCGATCCAACCGATCAAGCACCGAACATACAATACCTCTAAGTTCTGCACACGTTCAGCTTGATGACGTCCCTTGAACTCTTGATCCAGCAAAGCGTCGAGGGAGAGTTTCGTGAGAACGACGGCGTGGTGATGGTGATGTGATCCACGCAGGGCTTGACCTAAGCACTACGACAGTATGACCGGAGGAGTAAACTGTGGAGGGGGCACCGCACATGGCTAAGAAACAACTGTTGTGCTTTGGGGTGCCCATGCCCCCGTATATAAAGGAGGAGAGGGAGGAGGTTGTCCAAGGGGCGCACCATAGGGGGGGACCGACTAGGACTCCTAGTCCAACCGACCTTCCTTTCTTTCGGAGGGGGAAAAGGGAAGGATAGGAAGAGGGAGAAGGAAAGGGGGCCGCGCCCCCTTCCCCTTGTCCAATTCGGACAACCCATGGGGGGGGGGGGCGCCACCCCTTGCGGGCTCCCCTCTCTCTCCCCTATGGCCCATGTAGGCCCATTACTCCCCCTGGGGGGGGGGGTCCTGTAACCCCTCGGTACTCCGATAAATATCCGAAACGTCCCAAAACCATTCCGGTGTCCGAATACTATCGTCCAATATATCAATCTTTACCTCTCGACCATTTTGAGACTCCTCGTCATGTCCGTGATCTCATCTGGGACTTCGAACAATCTTCGGTCACCAAAAACACATAACTAATAATACAAATCGTCATCGAACATTAAGCGTGCGGACCCTACGGGTTCGAGTACTATGTAGACATGACCGAGACACATCTCCGATCAATAACCAATAGCGGAACCTGGATGATCATATTGGTTCCTACATATTCTACGAAGATCTTTATCGGTCAAACCGCAATGGCAACATACGTCATTCCCAAGAAGAAGTTGCCAAATCCTTTGAATGCCAAGCTCAAGAAGAGAGATGGGAAAGCAATGGTTGCTCATGAAGAATCTGATCCAGATGATGTTAGTGGTGTTGCCGGAGTAGCCCAAGATTCTCAAAACACTTTCAGGCTAGTCAACAAGAGTGGTGATGTTGTCACCTACAACTACATGAAAGACTACAAGGGCAATGCTCACAAGTGCCTAATGGCAAAGGCCATGGTAGAAGATGGAGAGGATCAAAACTCTCCTGACAAGGTCAAGGTAACCCCATGATCAAACCCTCCTCTTTTCACTCCTTCTACTGCTAGTGATGAGTATCTTGATGCGGAGGATAATTATGATGATAATGATATAGATGACCCCATGTTTGCTAAATTAAATAAGGTCATGTGCTCCCTCAAAGGAAAGAAGCTCACTATGTTCCGTATGCTTATGGAGATGGTGGGTAAGCACACCATCACCATTAAGGAACTTGAAACCCTCATAACCGAGGAAAAGGACAAATATGAAATCCTTGAGCGGAAAGTCCAATATGAGGAAGAAAAAAATGATGAACTATGCTTGAAAATTGGTGCAAACATTGATGTTCATGCTAAAGATCTTGCCTCCTTGAAAAAGGCTAAGGACTCTTGCGAAGAGTTGATGAATGATAAAAGTAAGCTTGTGAAGTCTCATGCATCTCTCTCTAAGGATTGTGAGATTCTATCCATGTCTCTCAAGACTAAGGAAGAAGAGCTCACCCTTCTTACAAAGAGTTTTGAGACGCTCAAGCTTACTTATCTTGAAACTCTAGCCAAGGCTTACTCTTCTCCTATTATCAATGTTGATGCTTGTACTACTAACTCTAGTAGTGACCTAGCATCTATTCTTGAGGAGAATTGCTTTCTCAAGGCTCAAATCGAGAAAGGTCTCATGACATGTGCTCAAGGACAAAAGAACCTTAATGAGATATTGAGCCAAAACAATGAGGTGTTTTCCAAAGAGGGGCTCGGTTTTGACCCAAGCACAAGCAAGAAGAAGACGTCTTCTCAAAAGTGCACCACTCCTCTAAAAGAAACATTTGTACGAGAAGGGAACAAGGAGAAAGGTAAGATTGTTAGTGGGAAGGCCACAAGGGGCATGCCCACTCTCAACAAGCCAAAATAGTTCATGCCTCCATCCTATGTTCTTCGTAAAACTAAGGATGGATAAGTTTATGAAAAATTTGTTGGTCCTCGAAATGCATTCCGGTTCTATGCTATTTGGGTCCCTAAGACCCTTGTGATTAACTTGAGAGGTCCCATTGCAAAATGGGTGCCTCTAACCAAGTCATAATTGTGTGTAGGTTGCTTTCTCTGGTGGAGTAAAATGGGTGATTGATAGTGGATGTACCAATCATACGACCGGAGATAGCAAATTGCTCTACGATTTCATGGAAGCTATTCAACCATTTATGAGCATTATGTTTGGTGGAGGATCAAAAGGATAGGTACTCGGGTTGGGCAAGGTGGCTATCACAAATGACATGTCTCTTGCAAATGTTATGCTTGTCCAATCCCTTAAATATCATTTGCTTTCCGTTCGCCAATTGGCTTCTGTTGGTTATGATACACTCTTTGGACTAACAGATGAGAGAGATACTCTCGAAGTGGCCTTTGTTGGAGAGTTGGATGGCAACCTTTACATGGTTGATTTCTCGAAAGAGAGCACATTCCATGCAACTTGTATAATGGCCAAGGCTAACAAGGGGTGGCTATGGCATCGCCGGCTAGCCCATGTCGGCATGAGAAATCTTCAAGATCTCTTAAAGGGCAGTCACATCCTTGGACTAACCAATGTCTCTTTTGAGAAAGATCGTGTGTGTAGTGCATGCATAGCCGGGAAGCAACATCAATCAAAGCACCCACCCAAGAATATCGTGTCTACTTCAAGGCCTTTAGAGCTCCTTCATGTGGATCTTTTTGGGCCTCCTTCATGGGATAGTCTTGGTGGGAAAAAGTATGGGCTTGTCATTATTGATGATTACTCAAGATATACATGGGTGTTTTTCCTCAAGTCCAAGGACGACACGAAGATCACCTTCATTGATTTTGCCGAGCAAGCACAACGCAAGTGTGACAAAGAAATCTTGGCAATAAGAAGTGATAATGGCTCTGAGTTCAAGAACTACACCTTGGAAGAATTTCTTAGTGATGAAGGGATTGAGCATCAATATTCAACTCCATACACTCCTCAGCAAAATGGTGTAGCCGAAAGGAAGAACCGAACACCTGTGGAGATGGCAAGGTCCATGTTGGATGAATACAAGTTGCCACATAGTTTTTCGGCCGAGGCTGTCAACACTGCATGCCATGCATCAAACTGGCTCTTCATCCGCACAATATTGGAAAAGACTCCATATGAGCTCCTAACTAGGAACAAGCCGAATGTCAAGGACTTTCATGTATTTGGGTGCAAATTTTTCATCCTCAAGAAAAGAGAACGGTTAGGAAAATTTCAATCCAAAACAATTGAGGGCATATTTGTTGGCTATGGATCAAACTCTCACGCCTACAGAGTCTACAACAAATCCAATGGATGTGTTGTAGAAACTTGTGACGTGGTGTTTAATGAATTTAATGGCTCCCATGGGGAGCAAGTTGATCTAAGTGATGTAGGTGAAGAAGATTCTTCTCAAGATATTTTGACCATGGGTGTTGGTGCACTTCTTCCAATGGAATAAGAACCTCACGATGATGATGAAGAAGATGGAAGATTCACACATCATCAAACTACTTCAACACCCATACCACCACAAGCTCCTATTGCTCAGCCGATGCCCTTAGTCAAGTACAAGAAGATGATCAAGTCCCTCTTCATGATAATTTTCAAGATAAAGATCATCATCAAGGGCAAGAACAAGAAAGTGCAATCAATGATGATGAACCTCAACAAATGCAATATGAAGAAGAAGATCTTCCACCACACATTAATGATCCATATGTTGAGGATGTGGATGATGGACATGAAGTTGAACCTTGTGAAACCCTAACCTCCATCATGCCCTGAGTGGCCGGTCGTGTTGATGTTGATAAAATACTCACCGGCATATCGGAAGGTAGAGTCACTCGTAAATAATTGACAAACTTTTGTGCTCACTTCTCGTTTGTGTTTAGTGTTGAGCCACTCAAGGTACAAGATGCATTGATGGACAATGATTGTCTCATTGCTATGCAAGAAGAGTTGAACAACTTTCAATGCAACCAAGTGTGGTCATTAGTCAAGAGGCCAACTACGAAGCATAATGTCATTGGAACAAAATGAATTTTCAAGAACAAGCAAGATGAGAATGGTGTAATCATCCGCAACAAGGCAAGGTTAGTGGCACAGGGGTACTCACAAGTTGAAGGTTTGGACTTTGGTGAGACCTTTGCCCCCGTTGCCCGTCTTGAATCTATTCGCATCTTACTTACTTATGCTGCTTTCAATGGTTTTACATTACATCAAATGGATGTGAAGAGTGCTTTCCTTAACAGTCCTCTACAAGAAGTATATATGTATCACAACCACCTGGGTTCGTTAATCCCGATCACAAAGACTATGTGTATAAACTTCATAAGGCTTTGTATGGCCTCAAACAAGCACCTCGTGCTTGGTATGATCATCTTAAGAGGTTTTTACTCGATGATGGTTTTGTGAGAGGGGTGATCGATCCCACTCTTTTTACTAAGAGGGACAAGGGTGATTTGATCTTATGTCAAATCTATGTAGGTGATACCATTTTTGGTTCTCCTAACATTCATTTGTGCAAGAAGTTTGCGGCCTCCATGACCAAGAATTTTGAAATGTCACTCAATGCGGATTTAAAGTTCTTTCTCGGATTCCAAATTCAACAATTTCAAGAAGGAATTTTCTTGTCTCAAGCAAAATACCTCAAGGATATTCTAGAGAAGTTCGGCATGTCTGATGCTAGTCCATGTAAGACACCCATGCCAACAAAAATTGTACTCACTGAAGACACAAACGGTATCCCTTTCAACCCATCTATTTACCACTCTATGATTGGTTCATTGCTTTATCTTTGTGCATCTAGACCAGAGATCATGTTCAGTGTATGCATGTGTGCTAGATTTCAAGCTTCCCCCTAGGGAAAGTCATCATAAGGCGGTTAAGCATATTCTTAGATACCTTGTTCACACCCCAAAGTTGGGTCTATGGTACCCCAAGGACGCTAAGTTTGATCTCACTGGGTACACAGATGCGGATTGGGCTGGAGACAAAGTGGATCGTAAGTCCACCTCCGGTGCATGTCAATTTCTTGGACGCTCCTTGGTAAGTTGGTCCTCGAAGAAACAAAATTGTGTTGCCCTCTCCACCACCGAAGCCGAATACATTGCAACCGCCAGTTGTGCAACTCAATACTATGGATGAGGCAAACTTTGAAGGATTACAGTATCACCTATAGACATGTGCCTCTTCTATGTGATAATAAAAGTGCCATCAATATTGTTGAGAATCCCAAAGATCATACCCGCACCAAGCACATCGATATTAGGAATCATTTCTTGAGAGATCATGTGGAAAAGGGTGACATTGATATTGCTCATGTTGGCACAGATATGCAACTTGCCGACATTTTCACCAAGCCATTGGATGAAGCAAGGTTTTGTCAACTTAGGCGTGAACTTGGTATCTTGGACCTTGACAACATTATGTGAAATCTAGTACCCATCCATGCATGTACTTAATGTCTTGTCTTGATGTAGGCATATATTTAGGGGGAGCCATTCAATTCATGAGTACTCCCACCCTACATAATGCACAAATAGAACAAACACTCTCATAGTTATCATGGTTTGTGAACTATGGTGCTTTAAATGATGGAGTCGTGACTACGTACCCAAAGTCGAAATCTTTGCGGTACTATGTCCCACATGCTCAAACATGGTGACTTTGGTCACCGCCTGTGCAGTGCTTAATATGAACCTTTCAATTTGTTGGGTTATTTTGCGCATCCTAGTATGACCATAAAATTATTTTGTTCTTCATCTCTAAAATACCTAAATCTCCTTGGTGTTGGGGAACGTAGCATGCAATTTCAAAAAATTTCCTACGATCACACAAGATCTATCTAGGAGATGCATAGAAACGAGACGGGGAGAGTGTGTCCACGGACCCTCGTAGACCGAAAGTGGAAGCGTTAGGTTAATGCGGTTGATGTAGTCGAACGTCTTCACGATCCAACCGATCCAAGTACCAAACGTACGGCACCTCCGTGTTCAGCACACGTTCAGTTCGATGACGTCCCTCGAACTCTTGATCCAAAAGAGGGTCGAGGGAGAGTTCCATCAGCACGCCGGCGTGGTGACGGTGATGGTGATGTGATCCGTGCATGGCTTTGCCTAAGCACTACGATGCTATGACCGGAGGAGTAAACTATGGAGCGAGGCACCGCACACGGCTAAGAGAATAATTGTTGTGCCTTTGGGGTGCCCCCCGCCCCCGTATATAAAGGAGGGAGAGGAGGCCGGCCAGTCCTAGGGGTGGCGCGCCATGGGGGGGAGTCCTACTAGGACTCCACTCCTAGTAGGATTCACCCCCTTCCTTCCAACGGAGAGGGGAAAGGGGAAGGAGGGGAGAGGGAGAAGGAAAGGGGCGGCCGCACCCCCTCCCCTTGTCCAATTCGGACTGGGCAGGGGGAAGGCGCACACCTCCTCCCGTGGCCTTCCTCCCTCTCTCCAATATGGCCCATGACGCCCATTAACTTTCCCGGGGGGTTCCGATAGCTTCCCGGTACTATGATAAATCCCCGAACTTCTTCGAAACCATTCCGGTGTCTGTATACAACCTTCCAATATATGAATCTTTACCTCTCGACCATTTCGAGACTCCTCGTCATGTCCATGATCTCATCCGGGACTACGAACAAACTTCGGTCACCAAAACACATAACTCATAATACAAATCGTCATCGAACGTTAAGCGTGCGGACCCTACGTGTTCGAGAACTATGTAGACATGACCGAGACATATCTCCGCTCAATAACCAATAGCGGAACCTGGATGCTCATATTGGTCCTACATATTATACGAATATCTTTATCGGTCAAACCGCATAACAAAATACGTCATTCCCTTTGTCATCGGTATGTTACTTGCCCGAGATTCGATCGTTGGTATCTTCATACCTAGTTGAATCTCGTTACCGGCAAGTCTCTTTACTCTTTCCGTAATGCATCATCCCGTAACTAACTCATTAGTCACATTGTTTGCAAGGCTTATAGTGATGTGCATTACCGAGAGGGCCCAGAGATACCTCTCCGATACACTGAGTGACAAATCCTAATCTCGATCTATACCAACTCAACAAACACCTTCGGAGACACATGTAGAGCATCTTTATAATCACCTAGTTACGTTGTGACGTTTGATAGCACACAAGGTGTTCCTCCGGTATTCGGGAGTTGCATAATCTCATAGTCAGAGGAATATGTATAAGTCATGAAGAAGCAATGGCAATAAAACTAAACGATCATTATGCTAAGCTAACAGATGGGTCTTGTCCATCACATCATTCTCTAATGATGTGATCCCGTTTATCAAATGACAACACATGTCTATGGTTAGGAAACATAACCATTTTTTATTAACGAGCTAGTCAAGTAGAGGCATACTAGGGACACTTTGTTTTGTCTATGTATTCACACATATACTAAGTTTCCGGTTAATACAATTATAGCATGAATAATAAACATTTATCATGATATAAGGAAATATAAATAACAACTTTATTATTGCCTCTAGGGCATATTTCCTTCAGTCTCCCACTTGCACTAGAGTCAATAATCTAGATTACATAGTAATGATTCTAACACCCATGGAGTCTTGGTGCTGATCATGTTTTGCTCGTGGAAGAGGTTTAGTCAACGGTTCTGCAACATTCAGATCCGTATGTATTTTGGAAATCTCTATGTCTCCCTCCTTGACTTGATTGCGGATGGAATTGAAGTGTCTCTTGATGTGTTTGGTTCGCTTGTGAAATCTGGATTCCTTCGCCAAGGCAATTGCTCCACTATTGTCACAAAAGATTTTCATTATACCCGATGCACTAGGTATTACACCTAGATCGGATATGAACTCCTTCATCCAGACTCCTTCATTTGCTGCTTCTGAAGCAGCTATGAACTCCGCTTCACACGTAGATCCCCCCACGACACTCTTGTTGGAACAGCACCAACTTACAGCTCCACCATTCAATATAAATACCTATCCGGTTTGTGACTTAGAGTCATCCGGATCAGTGTCAAAGCTTGCATCGACGTAACCATTTACGACAAGCTCTTTGTCACTTCCATAAATGAGAAACATATCCTTAGTCCTTTTCAGGTATTTCAGGATGTTTCTTGACCGCTGTCCAGTGATCCACTCCTGGATTACTTTGGTACCTCCCTGCTAAACTTATAGCAAGGCACACATCAGGTCTGGTACACAACATTGCATACATGATAGAACCTATGGCTGAGGCATAGGGAATGACTTTCATTTTCTCGCTATCTTCTGCAGTGGTCGGGCATTGAGTCTGACTCAACTTCACACCTTGTAACACAAGCAAGAACCCTTTCTTTGACTGATCCATTTTGAACTTCTTCAAAACTTTATCAAGGTATGTGCTTTGTGAATGTCCAATTAAGCGTCTTGATCTAACTCTATAGATCTTGCTGCCCAATATATAAGCAGCTTCACCGAGGTCTTTCATTGAAAAATTCTTATTCAAGTATTCTTTTATGCTATCCAGAAATTTTGTATTATTTCCAATCAACAATATGTCATCCACATATAATATTAGAAATGCTACAAAGCTCCCACTCACTTTCTTATAAATACAGGCTTCTCCAAAAGTCTGTATAAAACCATATGCTTTGATCACACTATCAAAGAGTATATTCCATCTCCTAGATGCTTGCACCAGTCCATAAATGGATCGCTGGAGCTTGCACACTTTGTTAGCACCTTTAGGATCGACAAAATCTTATGGTTGCATCATATACAACTCTTCTTTAAGATATCCATTAAGGAATGTAGTTTTGACATTAATTTGCCAAAATTCATAATCATAAAATGCGGCAATTGCTAACATTATTTGGACAGACTTAAGCATCACTACGGGTGAGAAGGTCTCATCGTAGTCAACTCGTTGAACTTGTCGAAAACCTTTTGCAACAAGTCGAGCTTTGTAGATAGTAACATTACCATCAACGTCAGTATTTTTCTTGAAGATCCATTTATTCTCTATGGCTTGCCGATCATCGGGCAAGTCAACCAAAGTCCACACTTTGTTCTCATACATGGATCCCATCTCAGATTTCATGGCCTCAAGCCATTTCGCGGAATCTAGGCTCATCATCGCTTCCTCATAGTTCGGAGGTTCGTCATGGTCTAGTAACATGACTTCCAGAATAGGATTACCGTGCCACTCTGGTACGGATCTTACTCTTGTTGACCTACAAGGTTCGGTAGTAACTTGATCAGAAGTTTCATGATCATCATCATTAACTTCCTCACTAATTGGTGTAGTAATCACTGGAACTGATTTCTATGATGAACTACTTTCCAATTTGGGAGAAGGTACAATTACCTCATCAAGTTCTACTTTCCTCCCACTCACTTCTTTCGAGAGAAACTCCTTCTCTAGAAAGGATCCATTCTTAGAAACGAATATCTTGCCTTCGGATCTGTGATAGAAGGTGTACCCAACAGTTTCCTTTGGGTATCCTATGAAGACACATTTCTCCGATTTGGGTTCGAGCTTATCAGGTTGAAGCTTTTTCACATAATCATCGCAGCTCCAAACTTTAAGAAACGACAGCTTAGGTTTCTTGCTAAACCACAGTTCATATGGTGTCATCTTAACGGATTTAGATGGTGCCCTATTTAACGTGAATGCAGCCGTCTCTAAAGCGTAACCCCAAAACGATAGCGGTAAATCGGTAAGAGACATCATAGATCACACCATATCTAATAAAGTATGGTTACGACGTTCAGACACACCATTACGCTGTGGTGTTCCAGGTGGCGTGAGTTGCGAAACTATTCCACATTGTTTCAAATGAAGACCAAAATCATAACTCAAATATTCACCTCCACGATCAGATCGTAGAAACTTTATTTTCTTGTTATGATGATTTTGTACTTCACTCTGAAATTCTTTGAACTTTTCAAATGTTTCAGACTTATGTTTCATTAAGTAGATATACCCATATCTGCTCAAATCATGTGTGAAGGTCAAAAAATAACGATACCCGCCACGGGCCTCAACACTCATCGGACCACATACATCAGTATGTATTATTTCCAATAATTCAGTTGCTCGCTCCATTGTTCCGGAGAACGGAGTCTTAGTCATCTTGCCCATGAGGCATGGTTCGCAAGCATCAAGTAATTCATAATCAAGTGAGTCCAAAAGCCTATCAGCATGGAGTTTCTTCATGTGCTTTACACCAATATGACCTAAACGGTAGTGCCACAAATATGTTGCACTATCATTATTAACTTTGCATCTTTTGGCTTCAATATTATGAATATGTGTATCACTATAATTGAGATTCAACAAAAACAGACCACTCATCAAGGGTGCATGACCATAAAAGATATTACTCGTATAAATAGAACAACCATTATTCTCTAATTTAAATGAATAACCGTCTCGCATCAAACAAGATCCAGATATAATGTTCATGCTCAACGCTGGCACCAAATAACAATTATTTAGGTCTAAAACTAACCCCAAAGGTAGATGTAGAGGTAGTGTGCCGACGGTGATCACATCGACTTTGGGACCATTTCCCACGCGCATCGTCACCTTGTCCTTTGCCAATCTTCGTTTAATCCGTAGCCCCTATTTTGAGTTGCAAATATGAGCAACAGAACCAGTATCAAATACCCAGGTGCTACTACGAGCATTAGAAAGGTACACATCAATAACATGTATATCAAATATGCCTTTCACTTTGCCATCCTTCTTATCCGCCAAATACTTGGGGCAGTTCTGCTTCCAGAGACCAGTCCCTTTGCAGTAGAAGCACTCAGTTTCAGGCTTAGGTCCAGACTTGTGCTTCTTCCCTTGAGCAGCAACTTGCTTGCTGTTCTTCTTGAAGTTCCCCTTCTTCCCTTTGCACTTTTTCTTGAAACTAGTGGTCTTGTTAACCATCAACACTTGATGCTCCTTCTTGATTTCTACCTCCGCAGCCTTTAGCATTGCGAAGAGCTCGGGAATTGTCTTTTCCATCCCTTGCATATTATAGTTCATCATGAAGCCTTTATAGCTTGGTGGCAGTGTTTGAAGAACTTTGTCAATGACACTATCATCAGGAAGATTAACTCCCAATTGAGTCAAGTGGTTATGGTACCCAGACATTCTGAGTATGTGTTCACTGACAGAACTATTCTCCGGCATCTTGCAGGTATAGAACTTGTTGGAGACTTCATATCTCTCAACTCGGGCATTTGCTTGAAATATTAACTTCAACTCCTGAAACATCTCATATGCTTCATGACGTACAAAACGTCTTTGAAGTCCCATGTCACGTCCCTAGTTCTGGTATGACCTAGACTAGCTAGTCATGTGTGCATCATGTCTAAATTTCATTTAAATTTGAAATGGGGATCTGTGAAACCCTCAGAATCATTTCTGGAAATGACCCAGATAAAAATTGCTCCAAAAGGGTCCAAGAAAATGTTCATGTTGCTCTCTGAAAATATTGGACAGAGATAAAAACCAAACCAATATTTTTAGGAGACCATAAATATTTATGTTGGGCATTTGGAATTAATGTAGTAATTATTTGCTTTGGATATATATTGTTATATATATAAAATATTGTCCAAAAATTATGCCATTTGTTGAGGAGTTCTGAAATAATACCACTGGCCCCTATAAAAATTGGCATAAGTAAATAAAATGGTTTAGTATTTTTATTAAACCAAACAAATGGCAGAAAATTAGGAAAGAAAAAGAAATAGGAAAAGGGAGCTTACCTGCGGCCTGGCACTGTGCGGCCTGGCCTGGCCCAGCAGGCCGGCCCAGCTGACTGGCCAGTGCCAGTCGCCCCTTCCCCGCGCCAGGAGGACAGGGGCACGCGCTCGCCGCCCGCGCGCATGCGCACCACCTCCTGCTTCTCCCCTCGTCGCCTGGATCGCCCGAACGACGCCACGCGCCGCCCCGCACCTCTCTCGCTCTCTCCCGTGCCCATTCTCTCTTCCCCCTCGCTCTCTCTCTCACGGCCGAGCGCTGCCGTCGCCACCGGCCACCGTTGCCGTAGCCACCGCCACCCCCTCGCCTCCCCGGCATGCCCAGAAGCTCCGCCACGTCGCGGGCTACCTCTCCGTCGAGCCACACGCCTCGGGAGGCCCTGGAGCGCCGCCATCGCCATCGTCTTCCTCCTCGGGCTCCGCCGTCTGCCGCCGTCGATTCGCCGTCACCAGGTCTCCCCTGAGCCCGCTGTGCTGCTCCGCGTGATCGCCGTGAGCACCTCACCGTTTCCCCCTCTTCTCCCCGTCGTTCCCGCGTCGTAGCCGCCGTTTCCTCCACGGCCGTAGCTCCTCGCCGCCGTCCATGTCGCCGCCGTCGCTCAAGCCACTGCAGCCCGCAACCACACGCGTCACCGTGTTCATGGTGACGCCAGGAGGCTGTAGTGCCTCCCCGCTCGCTTCCTCGTGCTCCGTAGCCCCGCAGCCGCTCGAGCCCGAGCTCCGGCCGCCGCCGTGAGCTCCGCTCCGGCGAGATCCGCCGCCCCCGCAGCCTCCCACGGGCTCCCCTGGATACGCGGGAGCGCGGGCAACCTCCTGGTGCCCCCAGGCGCCGCTCCCGTGGCTTCTAGTGGGGACTCCGCCGTGGCCAGTGGTCGCCGGCGACGAGCCCTGTCGCCTGAGCCTGCCATGCGGGTCCGGCCTGTCAGGTGATTAGCTTAGTGCTAATCACCACCTAACCTAACCCCTGACACTGACCAGTGGGCCCCAGCGCCACTAACACTGTAATTAGGATAAACCAACCCTCTGTTTAACCCTGTGTCACTGACGTGTGGACCCCACACGTCAGGTTTGACTTGGTCAGCACCGTTGACCCGCTGACGTCATGATGACGCAGTGCTGACGCAATATACCCCTTTTCTGGATTTAAAATTAAACCAGGAAATTCCAGAAAATGTACAAAACTTCTAAAATTCATAGAAATTCAACCGTAGCTCAGATTTAAATAATTTATATATGAACAATTATCAGAAAAATGCAATCTATCCATCTGTACTAGTTTCATGCATGACAAACCAACTTATACCTACTGTATAAGTGAAAACATATAAATGGCATATATAAGGACTTAAATTAGAGTTGCATTTGAACCTTTGGTTCAAATGGATCTCTTCCAAGTTGAATGCTAAATGCATTGGCTCAAAATACATCACATATTCATGCCATATTCATGCATCATATTGTTGCATATGATTGTGTTTTGACTGTCGACACCGTTCCCTCTCGATAGGTCCTGCTCCGGAGAGTGTTCCAGAGTACCTGTCTGAGGAGCAGTGCCACCCTGTTGATCTACCAGGCAAGCAAACCCCCTTTGTTCATTCCGATACAAACCTACTCTCTCGCTCGTGCTCTCTTTTACTGCATTAGGACAACAACGATTCAACTGCTACTTTATGCTGCGGTAGTTGAACCCATTCCTCTGCATGACCTGTCATTGCCACAGTAAATAGTTGAAACCCACTAGCATGTGTAGGAGTTGATTGAGCCATGTTGTGATCCTACCATGCCTTGCCTGCTATTGCTTAGAGTTGTGTCAGGTCTGGTTCATTGGGAATGAATTGGAGTGTTACGATATGTTCTGGTGCTGAGAGTCAAGTGCGTGAACACGATTTGGTAAAGGTAGCGGTGAGAGGCCATGTAGGAGTACATGGTGGGTTGTCTCATTGGAACCGTCCTTAAGCACTGAGTTCTGTGTATGTTGTCCAATGACAAGCTACTACCACACATTGGAATGCTTAAGTGCCCCTCTCGACTTATTAACCACCTTGATCTCTGTCCAGGAGTTGCAACTAGTTTCTGGTGTTTGTAGGTAGTGCTATTTTTCTACCGAGTGGCACCCGGCAGGGTGGGCTTGGGACAGACTAGGCACACGTGGCCCGGTGTACCGAGTGGCACCCGGATGGTGGGCTCGGGAACCCTGCACACATCGTTTGGGGCCGTGAGCGACACCCCGGCCGGATCTCCTTGCGGATGGAACCCGAATAGGCGATAAACCTGGACTAGAGTCTTGTGAGGTTAGTCAGGTCGTGGCCGACACCCTCGCTAGGCTTCCGCTTGAAGGTTGCCGAGGTACATGACGTGTACATGGCGGTAAGTGGCAAGAGAGTGTGTGACGCAGTACACCCCTGCAGGGTTATCATGATCTATTCGAATAGCCGTGTCCTCGGTTATGGACTTCTTGGATGCTTACGTGGTACATAGACAACTTGAAGTGGATACTCTAAAATGCTCAAGATAAGTGTGAGTGCTATGGATGGCTTCTCGTGGTGAGGCGGGAATGAATCCATAGTGGTGTATTGAGGTGGTGTTTAGTGGACTCGAGTGCGCCTTCTTACCTCAAAGAAGTTTCTCGTAGTCGTAGAACAGGATAGCCACTGAGTCAAAGCTGGCTTGCTGCAACTAAACCCCACACTACCTTCTTGATACAAATGCATGTATGATAGGATCTGATGTAAGTCTTGCTGAGTACCTTTGTACTCATGTTGCTTTATTTATGTTTTTGCAGCGGAGACTTCGGTCTTACTAGTAGTTCCGCTTGGACTTCGACGAGTAGCTTGTACCTCAGCTACGATCTTGCACCCTTGGGAGGGTCTTGTAGATAGTCAGGCTTCTCAGCCTTTTTCTTTTGTGGTTGTCTGTACTCAGACATGTAATGCTTCCGTTGCTTGTATGCTCTGAATGATGGGTCATGTGACCCCTGTTTGTACTTAATGCTATGTGGCTCTTCTGGGCCTTTTATCTATATGAGTTCGCGTTATGTTGTGATGCCATGTTGTACAGCACATACTTGCATGTTATGCGTACGTGTAACATGTATTGCTATGTGTGGGATCCGACAATCTAGTGGTTTATCCTTGGCAGCCTCTCTTATGGGGAAATGTAGTCTAGTGCCTCCTTGAGCCATAGTAGTCCGCTACAGCCCGGTTCACCGGAGTCCTGCTAGCCCAGCACTACTGCTCTGGACACTTGACTGGCCGGCATGTGTTTCACATCGTTCCTGTGTCTGTCCCTTCGGGGAAATGTCACGCGGTGACATCCGGAGTCCTGCCTAGCCTGCTACAGCCCGGGTTCCCGGAGTCCTGTTAGCCCAGTGCTACAGCCCGGATTCACATGCTGCTGACCGACACGTTCAATGTTGATTCATGTATGCCTGTCCCCATACGTTAGTGCCGCTTTGGGTTCACGACTAGCCATGTCGGCCCGGGTTCTCTGTCATATGGATGCTAGCGACATTGTCATATACGTGAGCCAAAAGGCGCAAACGGTCCCGGGCCATGGTAAGGCGACACCCGTGGGAGTACCGTGCGTGAGGCTGCAAAGTGATATGAGGTGTTACATGCTAGATCGGTGTGACTTAGAATCGGGGTCCCGACAGCTTTGGTATCAGAGCCTGACTGCCTGTAGGATTTCCAAGCCAACCTGGTCGAAGTTGAGTCTAGAAATTCTTTAGTTATGTAAGGGAATTGATTGTGGAAGGGAACGTAAGGCTCTTTTTACTTCTTTTACCTCATGCCCTTCTGATCTGAGTCATCCTATCTTTCCTACGGGGTTAAGGAACTAGGCTTCCTCTTCTGTCTATCAGGATCACGTGTTACTACTCTGTAGTCTCTTAGGACTGGTTGATCAGAGTCATATCCCAGCTTGAGTACCCCCAGTGTAGCCTGTTTAGTAATATCTCAGAACCTTGAGTGATGATGTTGAGTATGGTGCTACCCCGCCCTTTGCGGAATGTCTCATTTTGAGCATTTTACTGCCGTTATGCTGCCGAATTTGTCCTAGGAGTTTGAGAGGTACTAAATTTTCTTATGCTACATGTTGCATCCTATAGTTGTTGTTGACCTCGTCCTTGGTTCCGCTTCTCAGGATGTCGTCAGTTAACCGAAGTTCTGTTGCTCGTTGCCTGAACCACGGAGGTGGTAGGGATGAGGAGGATCCTCCCGACCAGCCTTCGTTGGCAGAGTTTATGTTAGAGATGGAGAGGAACAAGCACGAGTCTAACCGCTTGTTAGCACGTATCGAGGAGAACACCGCACCCCAGTGCAAAGAGTCAGCGACCATCTATGATTTCATTGGATTGAAACCACCTACCTTCCATCATTCTATTGAGCCACTCGATGCAGATGACTGGCTCCGTAGTATCACACACAAGCTGCGTTCTGCAAACGTAGCTGAAGGAGACAAGGTCACTTATGCGGCATATCACCTGGAGGGTCCTGCTAGTCTTTGGTGGCAGAACTTTGAGGCTATGCTTCCAGCTGGCCAGATACCGACCTGGAGAGATTTCACTGAGGCTTTTCGCGAGCATCACATTCCTCAGGCTCTCATTGACCGCAAGAGAGAAGAGTTCTGTAGTTTCACCCAGGGTAAGATGGCTGTTGATGCTTACAGTAGAGAGTTTGAGCACCTCGCCCGCTATGCTACAGAAGAAGTGTCCACGGACGCTAAGAAGCAGGCTAGGTTCCGGAAGGGTCTCAACCCCAAGTTGCGTCGTGATCTCCACTTGCACCATTGCAATACTTTCCAGGCTCTTGTGAACAAGGCCATTAATGCGGAGACAGCTCAGCTCACATACGAGGAGTCTCGTAAGCACACCCGTGATTTGGTTTCTTCCTCTGGTTCTAGTTCTCATAAGCGCCGGATTTGGGTTCCGAACTCCGCTCTTCCACCTGGATATGCACCGAGGCCATCTTATGTGCCGCCTCACCCAGTTCAGCAGTATGCTCCACCCAGGCCTATTGGTAGACCGCTTGTCAATGCGGGTCCACGTCCAACTTCAGGGACTTGTTTCACATGCGGGAAGCCAGGACACTATGCACGTGACTGCTCTCAAACCAACTATGCCCCACCCCTCCCTGAGAAGTCTGTTGGCAGTGGTAAGCCATCACGCAAGATGATCAGTGTCAAGCCAGCTCCCACTGAACATGGACGTGTGCATCACGTCTCAGCTAAAGACGCTCATGATGATCCGGATGTCGTTCTTGGTACACTCCTTGTCAATTGCCACCAGCTTCGGTTCTATTCGATACTGGAGCATCTCACTCCTTCATCTCTGAAGGCTATGCTCGTTTGCACGACATGTCATTTTGTGATATGCCAACTCCACTTGAAATCCAAACTCCAGGGTCTAGATGGCAAACTACCAGAATAAGCCATGGTAACGAAATCCTTGTTGACAGACTTGTATTCCTTGCCTCACTTATAGCCCTCAAGTCCACAGATATTAACATCATCTTGGGTATGGACTGGGTGACAGCTCATCATGCCAAGATTGATTGTTACACCAGGTCTGTTCAGCTCACACACCCATCTGGTAAGTTAGTCACTGTTTCCACCAGAGTTGCAAAGCGTCAACTCTATTCTCTTAATGCCAGTCCTCTTCCAGACCTTGAAGATATCCCGGTAGTCCGTGACTTTCCGGATGTCTTTCCAGAAGAACTGCCAGGTATTCCACCTGACAGGGATGTAGAGTTTGTCATAGATCTTATCCCAGGAACCGCCCCAATCTCCAGGAGACCTTACAAGATGGCACCTTTAGAACTAGGTGAGCTTAAGAAACAACTTGATGAGTCCTTGCAAAAGGGTTTCATCCGTCCTAGTTCTTCTCCTTGGGCTTGCCCCGTCCTCTTCGTCAAGAAGAAGGATGGTACGGACCGGATGGTTGTAGATTATCGTCCCGTTAATTTGGTCACGATAAAGAACAAGTATCCGCTCCCCAGGATCAACGACCTGTATGATCAACTCGCTGGATCCTCAGTCTTTTCCAAGACGGATTTGAGGTTAGGCTACCACCAAATCAAGATTAGAAACGGGGACATTCCTAAGACGGCTTTTGTCACTCGTTATGGCCAGTACGAGTACACCGTCATGTCCTTTGGTCTAACCAATGCTCCAGCTACCTTCTCCCGCTTGATGAACTCGATCTTCATGGAGTACTTAGACAAGTTCGTCGTGGTTTACCTCGATGATATCCTTATCTACTCGAAGAACGAGGAAGAGCATGCCGAACATCTTAGACTTGTGTTAGAAAAACTCAGAGAGCACCGCCTTTATGCCAAGTTCTCCAAGTGCGAATTTTGGTTGCCAGAAGTGACCTACCTAGGCCACGTGATCTCTGGTAAGGGCATTGCTGTCAATCCTGAGAGAGTTCAGGCCGTTCTTGATTGGACTCCACCTGAAACAGTTAAACAAGTTAGGAGTTTCCTTGGTCTAGCCAGTTATTGTCGCCGCTTCGTTGAAAACTTCTCCAAAGTAGCCAAACCCCTCACGGAACTTCTCAAGAAAGATAAAAAGTTTGAGTGGTCCCCACAGTGTGAATACAGTTTTCAGGAACTGAAAAGGCGCCTGACTTCTGCTCCCATACTTGTGCCACCGGATTTCACTAAAGACTTTGTTATCTACTGCGACGCCTCACGACAGGGACTAGGTTGCATTCTTATGCAGGATCGTCATGTGATTGCCTATGCATCTCGACAGTTGCATCCACATGAGGAGAACTATCCTACACATGATCTAGAGCTCGCAGCCGTAGTCTATGCTCTTAAGACATGGCGACATTACCTTCTTGGTAAACGTTGCGAGATTTACACCGATCACCAGAGTCTCAAGTATATTTTCACCCAACCAGATTTGAACCTTAGGCAAAGACGTTGGTTGGAGTTGATCTCAGATTACGACTTAGGGATTACCTACACCCCAGGCAAGGGCAATGTCATGGCTGATGCGCTAAGTCGTAAGTCCTATTGCAACAACCTTATGTTGCAGCAGGACCAACCACTTCTCCATGAGGAATTCTATAAGCTTAACCTTCACATTGCTCCTCAAGGATTCCTTTCTACCTTGGTGGCGAAACCTACCCTTGAGGATCAGATCATTTCTGACCAGAAGTTTGATAGGGGTGTTACCCGCATCAGGAGAAACATTAAGAAGGGAGTTGGTGGATGTTTCTCTATGGATGATCGAGGTGTTGTTCTCTTTGAGAATCGTCTGGTGGTTCCCAAGAAGCAACATCTTCGGCAATTGATCCTTAAGGAGGCGCATGAATCCCCTCTCACGATTCATCCCGGTAGTACTAAGATGTATCAGGACCTACGCCAGAGGTTCTGGTGGGCTGGGATGAAGAGAGAAATTGCTGAGTTCATAGCTAACTGTGACGTTTGTCGTCGTGTTAAGGCAGAACATCAAAGACCTGCTGGCACCCTTCAACCTTTAGCCATTCCTGAGTGGAAATGGGATAAAGTTGGTATGGATTTCATCACCAGTTTTCCCAGGACCAAGAAAGGGAATAACGCTATCTTCGTAGTCATCGATCGTCTTTCCAAAGTGGCTCACTTCCTACCTGTTCGAGAGAGTATCACTGCTAGTCAGCTCGCTGACTTATATATTTCTCGAATAGTGTCACTTCATGGTGTTCCACTAGAGATCAATTCAGACCGTGGTAGCCTCTTCACTTCTCATTTCTGGGAGAGTTTCCAAACTGCCATGGGCACCCATCTTTCCTTCAGTACCGCTTTCCACCCTCAATCAAGTGGTCAGGTGGAAAGGGTCAACCAAATTCTCGAAGACATGCTTAGAGCTTGCGTTATCTCATTCGGTATGGATTGGGAGAAATGCCTACCATTCGCCGAGTTTGCTTATAACAATAGCTATCAATCCAGTCTTAAGAAAGCTCCTTTCGAGATTCTGTATGGACGAAGATGTCGAACACCTTTGAACTGGTCAGAAACCGGTGAAAGACAATTCTTTGGACCGGACATGATCCAGGAAGCAGAAGAGCAAGTTCGCATCATTCGTGAGAATTTGAAAACAGCCCAGTCTCGTCAAAAGAGCCAGTATGACCGTCGTCATAAGGAAGTGGCTTATGAAGTTGGCGACAAGGCTTACCTTCGGGTTACTCCCCTAAAGGGTACCCATCGTTTCGGTATCAAGGGCAAGTTGGCTCCTCGTTACATTGGTCCTTTTCGCATTCTCGCTAAACGAGGAGAGGTTGCCTACCAGTTGGAACTACCCCCACATCTTTCTCGAGTCCATGATGTCTTCCACGTCTCTCAACTCAGGCGTTGCTTCTCGGATCCCATCCGCGGAGTGGACCATGAAACGCTTGATCTCCAAGATAACCTCACATATCGAGAGTACCCTATTCGCATTCTTGATCAAGCAGAGCGTGTCACCCGACGTCAGAACATCAAGTTTCTCAAGGTTCAGTGGTCTCATCATTCTGAGAGAGAAGCTACTTGGGAGCAAGAAGATCGTCTTCGACTGGAGTACCCCACCTTCTTTCCATCGACCCCTGAATCTCGGGACGAAATTCTTTCAAGTGGGGGCGAGTTGTCACGTCCCTAGTTCTGGTATGACCTAGACTAGCTAGTCATGTGTGCATCATGTCTAAATTTCATTTAAATTTGAAATGGGGATCTGTGAAACCCTCAGAATCATTTCTGGAAATGACCCAGATAAAAATTGCTCCAAAAGGGTCCAAGAAAATGTTCATGTTGCTCTCTGAAAATATTGGACAGAGATAAAAACCAAACCAATATTTTTAGGAGACCATAAATATTTATGTTGGGCATTTGGAATTAATGCAGTAATTATTTGCTTTGGATATATATTGTTATATATATAAAATATTGTCCAAAAATTATGCCATTTGTTGAGGAGTTCTGAAATAATACCACTAGCCCCTATAAAAATTGGCATAAGTAAATAAAATGGTTTAGTATTTTTATTAAACTAAACAAATGGCAGAAATTTAGGAAAGAAAAAGAAATAGGAAAAGGGAGCTTACCTGCGGCCTGGCACTGTGCGGCCTGGCCTGGCCCAGCAGGCCGGCCCAGCTGACTGGCCAGTGCCAGTCGTCCCCTTCCCCGCGCCAGGAGGACAGGGGCACGCGCTCGCCGCCCGCGCGCATGCGTGCCACCTCCTGCTTCTCCCCTCGTCGCCTGGATCGCCCGAACGACGCCACGCGCCGCCCCGCACCTCTCTCGCTCTCTCCCATGCCCATTCTCTCTTCCCCCTCGCTCTCTCTCTCACGGCCGAGCGCTGCCGTCGCCACCGGCCACCGTTGCCGTAGCCACCGCCACCCCCTCGCCTCCCCGGCACGCCCAGAAGCTCCGCCACGTCGCGGGCTACCTCTCCGTCGAGCCACACGCCTCGGGAGGCCCTGGAGCGCCGCCATCGCCATCGTCTTCCTCCTCGGGCTCCGCCGTCTGCCGCCGTCGATTCGCCGTCACCAGGTCTCCCCTGAGCCCGCTGTGCTGCTCCGCGTGATCGCCGTGAGCACCTCCCCGTTTCCCCCTCTTCTCCCCGTCGTTCCCGCGTCGTAGCCGCCGTTTCCTCCACGGCCGTAGCTCCTCGCCGCCGTCCATGTCGCCGCCGTCGCTCAAGCCACTGCAGCCCGCAACCACACGCGTCACCGTGTTCATGGTGACGCCAGGAGGCTGTAGTGCCTCCCCGCTCGCTTCCTCGTGCTCCGTAGCCCCGCAGCCGCTCGAGCCTGAGCTCCGGCCGCTGCCGTGAGCTCCGCTCCGGCGAGATCCGCCGCCCCCGCAGCCTCCCACGGGCTCCCCTGGATGCGCGGGAGCGCGGGCAACCTCCTGGTGCCCCCAGGCGCCGCTCCCGTGGCTTCTAGTGGGGACTCCGCCGTGGCCAGTGGTCGCCGGCGACGAGCCCTGTCGCCTGAGCCTGCCACGCGGGTCCGGCCTGTCAGGTGATTAGCTTAGTGCTAATCACCACCTAACCTAACCCCTGACACTGACCAGTGGGCCCCAGCGCCACTAACACTGTAATTAGGATAAACCAACCCTCTGTTTAACCCTGTGTCACTGACGTGTGGACCCCACACGTCAGGTTTGACTTGGTCAGCACCGTTGACCCGCTGACGTCATGATGACGCAGTGCTGACGCAATATACCCCTTTTCTGGATTTAAAATTAAACCAGGAAATTCCAGAAAATGTACAAAACTTCTAAAATTCATAGAAATTCAACCGTAGCTCAGATTTAAATAATTTATATATGAAAAATTATCAGAAAAATGCAATCTATCCATCTGTACTAGTTTCATGCATGACAAACAAACTTATACCTACTGTATAAGTGAAAACATATAAATGGCATATATAAGGACTTAAATTAGAGTTGCATTTGAACCTTTGGTTCAAATGGATCTCTTCCAAGTTGAATGCTAAATGCATTGGCTCAAAATACATCACATATTCATGCCATATTCATGCATCATATTGTTGCATATGATTGTGTTTTGACTGTCGACACCGTTCCCTCTCGATAGGTCCTGCTCCGGAGAGTGTTCCAGAGTACCTGTCTGAGGAGCAGTGCCACCCTGTTGATCTACCAGGCAAGCAAACCCCCTTTGTTCATTCCGATACAAACCTACTCTCTCGCTCCTGCTCTCTTTTACTGCATTAGGACAACAACGATTCAACTGCTACTTTATGCTGCGGTAGTTGAACCCATTCCTCTGCATGACCTGTCATTGCCACAGTAAATAGTTGAAACCCACTAGCATGTGTAGGAGTTGATTGAGCCATGTTGTGATCCTACCATGCCTTGCCTGCTATTGCTTAGAGTTGTGTCAGGTCTGGTTCATTGGGAATGAATTGGAGTGTTATGATATGTTCTGGTGCTGAGAGTCAAGTGCGTGAACACGATTTGGTAAAGGTAGCGGTGAGAGGCCATGTAGGAGTACATGGTGGGTTGTCTCATTGGAACCGTCCTTAAGCACTGAGTTCTGTGTATGTTGTCCAATGACAAGCTACTACCACACATTGGAATGCTTAAGTGCCCCTCTCGACTTATTAACCACCTTGATCTCTGTCCAGGAGTTGCAACTAGTTTCTGGTGTTTGTAGGTAGTGCTATTTTTCTATCGAGTGGCACCCGGCAGGGTGGGCTTGGGACAGACTAGGCACACGTGGCCCGGTGTACCGAGTGGCACCCGGATGGTGGGCTCGGGAACCCTGCACACATCGTTTGGGGCCGTGAGCGACACCCCGGCCGGATCTCCTTGCGGATGGAACCCGAATAGGCGATAAACCTGGACTAGAGTCTTGTGAGGTTAGTCAGGTCGTGGCCGACACCCTCGCTAGGCTTCCGCTTGAAGGTTGCCGAGGTACATGATGTGTACATGGCGGTAAGTGGCAAGAGCGTGTGTGACGCAGTACACCCCTGCAGGGTTATCATGATCTATTCGAATAGCCGTGTCCTCGGTTATGGACTTCTTGGATGCTTACGTGGTACATAGACAACTTGAAGTGGATACTCTAAAATGCTCAAGATAAGTGTGAGTGCTATGGATGGCTTCTCGTGGTGAGGCGGGAATGAATCCATAGTGGTGTATTGAGGTGGTGTTTAGTGGACTCGAGTGCGCCTTCTTACCTCAAAGAAGTTTCTCGTAGTCGTAGAACAGGATAGCCACTGAGTCAAAGCTGGCTTGCTGCAACTAAACCCCACACTACCTTCTTGATACAAATGCATGTATGATAGGATCTGATGTAAGTCTTGCTGAGTACCTTTGTACTCATGTTGCTTTATTTATGTTTTTGCAGCGGAGACTTTGGTCTTACTAGTAGTTCCGCTTGGACTTCGACGAGTAGCTTGTACCTCAGCTACGATCTTGCACCCTTGGGAGGGTCTTGTAGATAGTCAGGCTTCTCAGCCTTTTTCTTTTGTGGTTGTCTATACTCAGACATGTAATGCTTCCGTTGCTTGTATGCTCTGAATGATGGGTCATGTGACCCCTGTTTGTACTTAATGCTATGTGGCTCTTCTGGGCCTTTTATCTATATGAGTTCGCGTTATGTTGTGATGCCATGTTGTACAGCACATACTTGCATGTTATGCGTACGTGTAACGTGTATTGCTATGTGTGGGATCCGACAATCTAGTGGTTTATCCTTGGCAGCCTCTCTTATGGGGAAATGTAGTCTAGTGCCTCCTTGAGCCATAGTAGTCCGCTACAGCCCGGTTCACCGGAGTCCTGCTAGCCCAGCACTACTGCTCTGGACACTTGACTGGCCGGCATGTGTTTCACATCGTTCCTGTGTCTGTCCCTTCGGGGAAATGTCACGCGGTGACATCCGGAGTCCTGCCTAGCCTGCTACAGCCCGGGTTCCCGGAGTCCTGTTAGCCCAGTGCTACAGCCCGGATTCACACGCTGCTGACCGACACGTTCAATGTTGATTCATGTATGCCTGTCCCCATACGTTAGTGCCGCTTTGGGTTCACGACTAGCCATGTCGGCCCGGGTTCTCTGTCATATGGATGCTAGCGACATTGTCATATACGTGAGCCAAAAGGCGCAAACGGTCCCGGGCCATGGTAAGGCGACACCCGTGGGAGTACCGTGCGTGAGGCTGCAAAGTGATATGAGGTGTTACATGCTAGATCGGTGTGACTTAGAATCGGGGTCCCGACATCCCAATTCTAAGCCGTAAAGCATGACACACTAAACTATTGAGTAGTCATCAGCTTTAGTCTGCCAGACGTTCATAACATCCGTAGTTGCTCCTACAGCGGGTCTTGCACCTAGCGGTGCTTCCAGGACGTAATTCTTTTGTGCAGCAATGAGGATAATCCTCAAGTTACGGACCCAGTCCGTGTAGTTGCTACCATCATCTTTCAACTTAGCTTTCTCTACTAACGCATTAAAATTCAAGGGAATGGTAGCACGGGCCATTGATCTACAACAACATAGATATGCAAAAACTATCAGGACTAAGTTCATGATAAATTAAAGTTCAATTAATCATATTACTTAAGAACTCCCACTAGATAGACATCCCTCTAGTCATCTAAATGAACACGTGATCCATATCAACCAAACCATGTCTGATCATCACGTGAGATGGAGTAGTTATCAATGGTGAACATCACCATGTTGATCATATCTACTATATGATTCACGTTCGACCTTTCGGTCTCAGTGTTCCGAGGCCATATCTGCATATGCTAGGCTCGTCGAGTTTAACCCAAGTATTCTGCACGTGCAAAACTGGCTTGCACGCGTTGTATGTGAATGTAGAGCTTATCACACCCGATCATCACGTGGTGTCTCGGAATGACGAACTGTAGCAACGGTGCATACTCAGGGAGAACACTTGTACTTTGAAATTTTAGTGAGGGATCATCTTACAATGCTACCGCCGTACTAAGCAAAATAAGATGCATAAAGGATAAACATCACATGCAATCAAAATATGTGACATGATATGGCCATCATCATCTTGTGCCTTTGATCTCCATCTCCAAAGCACCGTCATGATCTCCAACGTCACCGGCTTGACACCTTCATCTCCATCGTAGCGTCGTTGTTGTCTTGCCAACTATTGCTTCTACGACTATCGCTACCACTTAGTGATAAAGTAAAGCAATTACATGGTGATTGCGTTTTGTACAATAAAGCGACAACCATAAGGCTCCTGCCAGTTGCCGATAACTTTTACAAAACATGATCATCTCATACAACAATTTATATCTCATTACGTCTTGACCATATCACATCACAACATGCCCTGCAAAAACAACTTAGACGTCCTCTACTTTGTTGTTGCAAGTTTTACGTGGCTGCTACGGGCTTCTAGCACGAACCGTTCTTACCTACGCATTAAAACCACAACAATTTTTTGTCAAGTGTGCTGTTTTAACCTTCAACAAGGACCGGTCGTAGTCAAATTCGGTTCAACTAAAGTTGGAGAAACAGACACCCGCCAGCCACCTGTGTGCCCTAGAGGCAATAATGAAGTTGTTATTTATATTTCCTTATATCATGATAAATGTTTATTATTCATGCTAGAATTGTATTAACCGGAAACTTAGTACATGTGTGGATACATAGACAAACAGAGTGTCCCTAGTATGCCTCTACTTGACTAGCTCGTTAATCAAAGATGCTTAAGTTTCCTAGCCATAGAGATGTGTTTTCATTTGATGAACGGGATCACATCATTAGAGAATGATGTGATGGACAAGACCCATCTATTAGCTTAGCATAATGATCGTTTAGTTTTTCTGCTATTGCTTTCTTCATGACCTATACATGTTCCTCAGACTATGAGATTATGCAACTCCCGAATACCGGAGGAACACCTTGTGTGCTATCAAACGTCACAAATTAACTGGGTGATTATAAAGATGCTCTACAGGTGTCTCCGATGGTGTTTGTTGAGTTGGCATAGATCGAGATTAGGATTTTTCACTTCGTGTATCGGAGAGGTATCTCTGGGCCCTCTCGGTAATGCACATCGCTATGAGCCTTGCAAGCAATATGACTAATGAGTTAGTCACGGAATGATGCATTACGGAACGAGTAAAGAGACTTGTCGGTAACGAGATTGAACTAGGTATGAGGATACCGACGATCGAATCTCGGGCAAGTAACATACCGATGACAAAGGGAACAACGTATGTTGTTATGCGGTTTGACCGATAAAGATCTTCGTAGAATATGTAGGAGCCAATATGAGCATCCAGGTTACGCTATTGGTTATTGACCAGAGATGTGTCTCGGTCATGTCTACATAGTTCTTGAACCCGTAGGGTCCGCACGCTTAACGTTCGATGACGATTTATAATGTGAGTTCTGTGTTTTGATGAACCAAAGTTTGTTCGGAGTCCTGGATGAGATCACGGACATGACGAGAAGTCTCGAAATGGTCGAGAGGTAAAGATTCTTATATTGGAAGGTTGTATTCGGACATCGGAATGGTTCTGAGTGATTCGGGCATTTATCCGGAGTACCGGGGGGTTACCGGAACCCCCCGGGGGAAGATTGGGCCTACATGGGCCATAGGGAAGAGGGGAGGCAGCCCACAAGTGGCAGCCACGCCCCCTCCCTATAGGGAGTCTGAATTGGACTAGGGAGGGGGGCGCCCCCCCTTTCCTTCTCCCTCTCTCTCTCCCTTCCCGTTTTCCCTCTCGGGTGGAAGGAAGGAGGGGGGTCGAATCCTACTTGGACTAGGATTCCAAGTAGGACTCCCCCCTTGGCGCACCCCCTCTAGGGCCGGCCTCCTCCTCCCCCCTTTATATACATGGGAGGGGGCACCCCAAAGGCACACCAATTCTTCTCTTAGCCGTGTGCGGTACCCCCCCACAATTACACACCTCAGTCATATCGTCGTAGTGCTTAGGCGAAGCCCTGCGCCGGTAACTTCATCAACATCGTCGCCACGCCATCGTGCTGACGGAACTCTCCCTCGGCCTCAACTGGATCAAGAGTTTGAGGGACGTCACCGAGCTGAACGTGTGCTGATCGCGGAGGTGACGTACGTTCGGTACTTGGATCGGTTGGATCACGAAGATGTTCGACTACATCAACTGCGTTACTAAGCACTTCCGCTTCCGGTCTACGAGGGTACGTGGACACACTCTCCCCGCTCGTTGCTATGCATCTCCTAGATAGATCTTGCGTGATCGTAGGAATTTTTTTGAAATACTGCGTTCCCCAACAGGTAGAACCGGTCTCATGAACGTGGTCATGTAATGTTGGCCGGGCCGCTTCATCCAACAATACCGCCGAATCAAAATAAGACGTTGGTGATAAGCAGCATGACTATTATCGCCCACAACTCATTGTGTTCTACTCATGCATATCATCTACGCATAGACCTGGCTCGGATGCCACTTTTGGGGAACTTAGCATGTAATTTCAAAAAAATCCTACGATCACGCAAGATCTATCTAGGAGATGCATAGCAACGAGATGGGGAGAGTGTGTCCACGTACCCTCGTAGAGCGAAAGCGGAAGCGTTAGATTAACGCGGTTGATGTAGTTTAACGTATTCATGATCCAACCGATCCAAGTACCGAACGTATGGCACCTCCGTGTTCAGCACACGTTCAGCTCGATGACGTCCGTCGAACTCTTGATCCAGTACAGGGTCGAGGGAGAGTTCCGTCAGCACGACGGCATGGCAATGGTGATGGTGATGTGATCCGTGCAGGGCTTCGCCTAAGCACTACGATGCTATGACCGGAGGAGTAAAGTGTGGAGGGGGGCACCGCACACGGCTAAGAGAATAACTGTTGTACCTTTGGTGTGCCCCCTGCCCATGTATATAAAGGAGGGGAGGAGGAGGAGGAGGCTGCGCCCCCAACCCTTGTCCAATTCGGATTGGGCTTGGGGGGCCGCGCGCCACCTCCCGTGGCTGCCTCCTCCTCTCCACTATGGCCCATGAGGCCCATTAACTTTCCCGGGGGTTCCGATAGCCTCCCGGTACTCCGATATATCCCCGAACCTCTTCGGAACCATTCCGGTGTCCGTATACAACCTTCCAATATATGAATCTTTACCTCTCGACCATTTCGAGACTCCTCGTCATGTCTGTGATCTCATCCGGGACTCCGAACAAACTTCGGTAACCAAAACACATAACTCATAATACAAATCGTCACCGAACGTTAAGCGTGCGGACCCTACGGGTTCGAGAACTATGTAGACATGACCGAGACACATCTCTGGTCAATAACCAATATCGGAACCTGTATGCTCATATTCGTTCCTACATATTCTACGAAGATCTTTATCGGTCAAACCGCATAACAACATACGTTATTCCCTTCGTCATCGGTATGTTACTTGCCCGAGATTCGATCATCGGTATCATCATACCTAGTTCAATCTCGTTACCGGCAAGTCTCTTTACTCGTTCCATAATGCATCATCCCACAACTAACTCAATAGTCACATTGCTTGCAAGGCTTATAGTGATGTGCATTACCTAGAGGGCCCAGAGATACCTCTCCGATACTCGGAGTGACAAATCCTAATCTCGATCTATGCCAACTCAACAAACACCTTCGGAGACACCTGTAGAGCATCTTTATAATCACCCAGTTACTTTGTGACGTTTCATAGCACACAAGGTGTTCCTCCGGTATCCGGGAGTTGTATAAGTTATGAAGAAAGCAATAGCAATAAAACTAAACGATCATAATGCTAAGCTAATGGATGGGTCTTGTCCATCACATCATTCTCTAATGATGTGATCTCGTTCATCAAATGACAACACATGTCTATGGTCAGGAAACATAACCATCTTTGATTCACGAGCTAGTAAAGTAGAGGCATACTAGGGACACTCTGTTTTGTCTATGTATTCACACATGTACTAACTTTTTGGTTAATACAATTATAGCATAAATAATAAACATTTATCATGATATAAGTAAATATAAATAACAACTTTATTATTGCCTCTAGGGCATATTTCCTTCATGTGGATCGTGAAGAGAAATTTTTATATAATAGCTATATTGTTGAGTTTGATTATGATCTTACATGTAATTATTATGAGAGAGGAAAATATGGTTGCAGAAAATTTTCATGTAACTAAATTACCTCTCATTATGTTGAGATTGTCAATGTTTTATTCCTCTCCTTTGCATATGCTAGATATTTCTTGTCTTGGTAATTTGTTTGCTTATAAAATTCCTATGCATGGGAAGTATGTTAGACTCAAATGTGTTTGTCACATGTTTTATGATGCTCTCTTTGTGTTCCAGTTATTATCTTTCATGTGAGCATCAATAAAATCTCAAGCCTATCTTAATGGCTATAAAGAAAGAGCTTGTTGGGAGACAACCCAATAGTTATCATTTATAGCTTTTTTAGTGTGCACACAATTATGCTAATGTTATGGTTGTATTTTTGTGTTTAAATTAGTGTTTGTGCCAAGTAAAGTCTTTGGGATGGTTTGGATGATAGTTGCTTTGATTATGTGAAAATACAGAAACTTTTCCGCCCAATAACAGAATTGTTTAAATTCACTAGTATGTGATAAAATTCCGATTTCTTTTATACATGATTTATATACAAATTACCCATGTTTTCCTAATTTTTAAGAATTTTTGGAGTTATATAAGTATTGCGCTTAGCCATATCATTACATATTGTTCTGTTTTTGACAGATTATGTTTTTGTTGCATTGTTTGCTTGTTTTAATGAATCTATGGATTGTATCGGGGGGTATAAGTCATGGTGAAGTTAGAATACAGGAGGTAATATGCAATAATAAAATATGAATGGAGTTACAACAGTACCTAAAATTTATGATTGGCTTGTTATACTAACGAATCCCATGAGTTTTCTCTTGAGTTTTGTGTGCTTAAGTTTTCAAGTTTTAAGTGAGATCGCGATGGATGAAGGAATTGAGAGTGGAAAGAGCCTGAGCTTGGGGATGCCCAAGGCACCCCAAGGTAATATCCAAGGAGACCCAAGGGTCTAAGCATGGGTATGCCCCAGATGGCATCCCCTCTTTTATCTACCAACCATCGGTAAAATACGTGGAGCTATATTTTTATTCATCACATGACATGAGTTTTTCTTGGAGCATTGTGTATTATCGAGTAGTCATCAGCTTTGCCCTAAGCCGTAAAGCATTGTGTATTATCGAGTAGTCACATTGACAGAGCCGTAAAGCATGGCACACTAAACTATCGAGTAGTCATCAGCTTTGCCCTGCCAGACGTTCATAACATCCGGAGTTGCTCCTGCAGCGGGTCTTGCACGTAGCGGTACTTCCAGGACGTAATTCTTCTGTGCAACAATGAGGATAATCCTCAAGTTACGGACCCAGTCCGTGTAGTTGCTACCATCATCTTTCAACTTAGCCTTCCCTAGGAACGCATTAAAATTCAAGGGAATGGTAGCATGGGCCATTGATCTACAACAACATAGATATGCAAAAACTATCAGGACTAAGTTCATGATAAATTAAAGTTCGATTAATCATATCACTTAAGAACTCCCACTTAGATAGACATCCCTCTAGTCATCTAAATGATCACGTGATCCAGATCAACTAAACCATGTGCGATCATCATGTGAGATGGAGTAGTTTTCAATGGTGAACATCACTATGTTGATCATATCTACTATATAATTCACGTTCGACCTTTTGGTCTCAGTGTTCCGAGGCCATATCTGCATATGCTAGGCTCGTCAAGTTTAACCCGAGTATTCTGCACGTGCAAAACTGGCTTGCACCCGTTGTATGTGAACATAGAGCTTATCACACCCGATCATCACGTAGTGTCTCGGCATGACGAACTATAGCAACGGTGCATACTCAGGGAGAACACTTGTACCTTGGAATTTAGTGAGGGATCATCTTATAATGCTACCGCCGTACTAAGCAAAATAAGATGCATAAAGGATAAACATCACATGCAATCAAAATATGTGACATGATATGGCCATCTTCATCTTGTGCCTTTGATCTCCATCTCCAAAGCACCGTCATGATCTCCATCGTCACCGGCTTGACACCTTGATCTCCATTGTAGCATGCAATTTCAAAAAAAATTCCTACGATCACGCAAGATCTATCTAGGAGATGCATAGCAACGAGACAGGGAGAGTGTGTCCATGTACCCTCGTAGACCGAAAGCGGAAGCGTTAGGTTAACGTGGTTGATGTAGTCGAACGTCTTCACGATCCAACCGATCCAAGTACAGAATATACGGCACCTCCGTGTTCAGCACACGTTCAGCTCGATGACGTCCCTCGAACTCTTGATCCAGCAGAGGGTCGAGGGAGAGTTCCGTCAGCACGACGGCATGGTGACGGTGATGGTGATGTGATCCGTGCAGGGCTTCACCTAAGCACTACGACGCTATGACCAGAGGAGTAAACCGTGGAGGGGGGCACCGCACACGGCTAAGAGAATAACTGTTGTGCCTTTGGGATGCCCCCGCCCCCGTATATAAAGGAGGGGAGAGGACGCCGGCCGGCCCTAGGGGTGGCGCGCCATGGGGGGGGAGTCCTACTAGGACTCCACTCCTAGTAGGATTCGTCCCCCTTCCTTCCAACAAAGAGTGGAAAGGGGAAAGAGGGGAGAGGGAGAAGGAAAGGGGGGGCGCCCCCTCCCCTTGTCCAATTCGGATTGGGCAGGGGGGAGGCGCGCGCCTCCTCCTGTGGCCTTCCTCCCTCTATCCAATATGGCCCATGAGGCTCATTAACTTTCCCAGGGGGTTCCTATAGCCTCCCGGTACTCCGACAAATCCCCGAACTTCTTCAGAGCCATTTCGGTGTCCATATACAACCTTCCAATATATGAATCTTTACCTCTCGACCATTTCGAGACTCGTCGTCATGTCCGTGATCTCATCCGGGACTCCGAACAAACTTCGGTCACCAAAACACATAACTCATAATACAAACCATCATCGAACGTTAAGCGTGCGGACCCTATGTAACACCCTGGATTTTGCCCTTCTCTTTTTCCTTTGATTTTCTTGGATTTCTTGGTTTGAATTGCTTTTCTGTGGCTATGTGGTTCGAAAACTTGGAAAGATCATGTCTTCCTAGGTTTTATAGTGGCTTGTCATCCTCATCATCATCCCAAGATCATGTCATTCTCATCCTTGACCTAATCCAATATTCTTTTTCTAGGGAATATTCCTTTTCTATTAGAGGAATATCCCTTTAAACCCTAGGTTGTGAAGCAACCCATCTTTCTGTCACTCCCAAAATTCCCAGATAATTCTCATAAATTGTTTGGGTCATATCTTCCAAAAATATGTCAAAATCTTTCCTTGGAATCGTCAAAGATAATTCACAAATATTCCTTTTCTGATTCTTCCCTAAGTGGTGGTTTGAGAAGGAAGTGTCATTTATCTTTGCTTGATTGATCCCAAACTTTTTGGACATCTTTTCATGTCCATATATTGCCCCATGACAAAATTCAACTCAATTTGCCTTGTAAATATTCCTGAGCAAATTTTTCAAAGTTCCTGTCTGAGGGAAGTGATTGTGAAGGAAGTACTATCTAGGCATATCCAAATGAGTTGAAAATTTGCAAGGTCCTTCATATGATCAAATCATGACTCTCCACCAAATATGAGCTCATGTAACTCATCTATGTGAGCCCAGCTCCAAAGCTTAGTTTTTGGTCAGATTTTCAGTTTGTGAAGCAACCATATTTTATATTGCTACAATTAAGCTAAAAAATTTCCAGGACATTCTCATATCCTTATCAACTCCCTCCACCAAGTTTTGGCTCAATCCATTAAACCATTTTCCCTGTGCAATTTTTCCAAAATTCTGTCCAGGGAGATGCTATATGAAGCAAGTACCATTTTGGTTCATTCAAATGGCCTGCAACGTTTTGGGCATATTCATATACTCAAATCATTGGGCCATAACCATTTTCAGCTCATGACAATCACATATGTGAGTGCAACTTCATCATCTCTAATTCTGACCAGTGGGGCCATTTCTATAGCAACTACCCTCTAGAGAGCTCTTCTGTCGGGGGTGTCATGCGACATATGCCAAAGGATGGCTTATCATGGAGGGGGCTAATAATACGTCGCCGGTGCCAGGAAACGGGATAAGGTGCAAACATGCACGCCGGCGAATCTTACCGAGGTTCGGGGCTCTCCTAGGAGATAACACCCCTACTCCTTCTCTGCGGGGTCTCCGCATGATCACTCAAGCAACAATGGTGGCTACAAGCTTGCTCCTCGAGCTGTTTCTCTAGAGGGGGAAGAAGAACAAGGCTAGCCCTAGCTTCCTCTCTCTATATGTGGGAATGAACTAAGGTCTGAACCCTTTGCATGGGTGCCCTGGGGGGTTTATATAGGCCTACCCCCCAGGGGTACAAAGGTAATCTGGCCGGGTGTAGGACCCGACTGTCAATGTCTAAGGTCGCCATCTTCTACGCCGGCCGCTGGGGCCCGTCGCCTGGTGGGCCCCGCTGACTGTCTCGTACTTGGCCGACAGGCCGCACCCGCCGCTTGCGGGTCTGGCCGGCTGCTCGATACTGTAGCCGTGCTGCTAATGACACATGCTTTGTTGGGTGAGGCATGGCTACAGTTCCGCCGCCTGGCGGGCGTTCACTGTAGCCATTCCCCGTCTCTTCTGATTAATGGCGCACAAACTCCAAGGAGAGAAGAGTCGCCTGGTTAGGGGCCGGCCTCTCCTGGAGCCGACTTGTCAGGGCTCGCAGCCCTCTGGCTCCTCGCGGACAGGTAGGGCCCGCTGCATGCGAGCCATACCGACAGCTCGTCGTGGGGGCATGGATCCCCATGTGGTGGGTGATGTCATGGGCTGAGTGGCAACAGTGCCGCGCCGGACGGGAGATCTTCGTCCGGTACGGTGCACTGTGGCCATGCTAGGCCCTGGATTTGGGGGTGGCAGGGCGTGCTGTAGGCACGCCCCGTCTCATCATATTTATATGGGCGCAGACTCTGAGGACGTGGGGGTCGCCTGCCAGGAGCTGGCCTCTCTAGGGGTCGCCTCTAGGAGTCGGTCCACTTTGAGTCCGTCTGCTGGGCCTTGCCGTCTTCTGGCAGCCGGCCGCTTGGACTAGCCGGCTGCGACAAGGTGGCGCTTTGGTCTTTGATTCTTGAGGGGCGCAACCGCCCCCGATGTCTTGAAACGCCATGGGGAGCTGATGAGGCTACCCGTGGCTAATTACTCTGACAATAGTCCCCGAAGCTGGTGGGGCGCCGCGGCTGAGAGAGGCGAGGGGCCTCAGCGGCTTCCTACTCTGAGCGCTTCCTTGATCTTACTTCGTCCGTCTTCCGGAATGCCGACTGCCAAGAGCCGGACACGACCAGGCGGGCCACCTGGTGGTTTTCGAAATGTCACGGCGGGAGCTACGTGGCGCGGCAGCCAGGTGCCAGGCTTGCCGCCAGCTATCTGCGCGCCATGTGGCGCCAGCCGGCCAGGCCGCCTGCCAGCCCACGCGCGCGATGGGTCATTGCCGCAGGCCGAGGCCCACCACTACCAGGCCTCGGCACACGCGCGGATCCGTTGCGGACGAGGCAAACTGTTGGGATCCGTGGCGTGATTACTCCATGCCGTTACTATGCGGTTAATGCGGGGTCGTGGGCACAGTTAATCCCACGATCCCAATGCCCCGTCCCCTCGACTTCGCAGCCCAGGGCTATAAGTAGGGGGAGGAGGGGGGCAGCTCTAGCACGCGCCCCCTCCTCTCCCTTTGCTTTACTCTTCCTCTTCTCTTCTCTGCCGCCGCCGCACTCCTGCACCGTGCCGAAGTGGCGCCGCGGCCCGTCGTCACCAAGCCCAGTCTCTTCGTCGCGCTATCGCCGGGCTTAAGGTGATGACGGATTCGGAGGGCCTCAAGGCCTCCGACTTGTTGACCGCCTTCGTGGTGCGCCGGGTCCTCCCTCTCCAAGGCCGGCCTCATTTGATCAGTCAGATGAGTGGGCACCGAGACCCGTGCCGGCTGTCCACCCGGGAGATACCGGCCATGGAGGTGGCCCGCATGGTGAACGAGATCTCAAACTGCAAGCTCTTGGAGTCGGACTGGCAGTTCGGCAAGCGGCCGTACTCCCGCGCGCATCCGCCTCCTGCCGTAAGCTCCCTAATCTCCTTTCTTTTCTTTTCCTGCCGAGTTCCACTTTGCTGACTGATCAGTCGGACGTGACGCAGCTCCTCACGACCCAGCCGGCAGCCGACGCTCCGGCGCAAGGCCAGGAGTTCTTGCCGGACCGAGCGGTGAGTGACGCGGACGACCCCGACTTGGGGGCGGCCGCTTTGGAGGAGGACGACGCCACAGGTGGTGGCGACGGGGCAGGCGGCTCCAGTGGAGGAGGCGGCGTCGAGACATGGCCGGATGACAACGAGGAGGAGGCCGAGCTGCGCCGCCCGCCGGTTGCTAACAGGGCGGGGGCGAGCTCCACAGCGGCACCACTCGCACCAGGCGGCGCACTGAAGCGTTGAGCTGACGCGTAGCTGCAAGGCGGCTGGCCGAAGAAGCCCAAGGGCTCGGCCGCGGATACCAGGCGGGAGGAGCCTGCTGCAAAGGCAGCCCGGTTCTAGAGGGCCCCGAAGCAGCCACTGACAGTGTCCACGTAAGAACATATCTTCCCTTGTGTCTTCCTCTGTCCTTTCTGTGTCTTTTTCACGAACCCCTTCTGAATTCTTCTTGTCTTGCGTGAACAGAGCCCCGCTCTCTCTTGAGCGGTCGGCCTCCGCCTCCATCATCGGGAGGATGGAGGGCTCCACCAACACCCACCACATAGACCCGCTCGCCGACCTCCGGGAGGCGACGGAGAAGAACGCGCGAGAGGCACGCGAGGAGAAGGAGAGGGCGGAGCAGGCGCAGGCGGACGCGGACAAGGCGACACAGGAGGAGGCGGACGCGGCGGCCAAGGCCCAGGCCGATGCCGCAGCCAAGGTCCGGGAAGAGGAGGCGATCAAGGCCCACGCGGCCGCGGCCGCCAAGGCACAGGCAGGAGCAGCCGCGGGTGGCTAGGCTCCATAGCTGGTCATTTCGCTGCGCTCCGTGCCGCCAGCGATAGAGATCCCAGTGTTGACTGGAAGAGCCGGCAACGACCAGCCGGTCATGGAGAGGGAGGGAGGCGATGCCGTCATCCCGAGGACGGAGGTGTCCCAACAGACGCTGGCTGCCGAGGCTCAGGGCAGTCGGCCTGACGTGCCGCCGGCGCCTCGAGTTGGCGGTGAGCTGGTGGTGGGGGCCACTCCCATCGTCCGCACTCCGACGCGCGGGCGAGTGACGAAGGCGACCTCAGCGCCGCGACCTCAGGAAGTCGGAGCCTCGAGCTCGTCGGCCCCGGAAGCCGAGGCCACTAGTGCCGTCCCATGGGAGTGGACGTCTGGGGCGGGACGGGCGTCCTGAATAAGGCTGCATAGGAAGTCCGGTCCCGGCTTCAAGCCCAAGGCGGCGCCCTCCAGAACTACACGCAGACATTCCTCGCGTCGCGAGCCGCCGTCCGGGTATGCTCCTTATGCTTTTGCTTTCAATCTTTGCAATCTTCTGTGGGGGCGCGCCAGCGCACCCATTGGGTGTAGCCCCGAGTTCCGGGCCGGCTGCTGAGCAGGCGGCTCGGAACTTAAAGGTAAGTTCCAAGTGCTGACCCATTCTTCTCTTCTGTTGATTCTGTTGCAGGATTACCACAACATTCGTGCGGCCACCTACAACTCCCAAGTCCAAGAGCCGGCCAAGCGGACCGCCGAGCTGACCGACAGCCGGAGTAAGCACTCCATTCTTCATTCTCGCGGGGGCGCGCCAGTGCACTGATACGTCTCCAACGTATCTATAATTTTTGATTGTTCCATGCTATATTATATTCTGTGGACATTATTGGGCTTTATTATACACTTCTATATTATTTTTGGGACTAACCTATTAACCGGAGGCCCAGCCCAGAATTGCTGTTTTTTGCCTATTTCAGAGTTTCGCAGAAAAAGAATATCAAACGGAGTCCAAACGGAATGAAACCTTCGGGAACGTGATTTTCGGAACGAACATGATCCAGAGGACTTGGACCCTACGTCAAGACATCAACCAGGAAGGCACAAGGTAGGGGGGCGCGCCTCCCCCCCAGGGCGCGCCCTCCACCCTCGTGGGCCCCTTGTTGCTCCACCGACGTACTTCCTCCTCCTATATATACCTACGTACCCCCAAACTACCAGATACGGAGCCAAAAACCTAATTCCACCGCTGCAACCTTCTGTACCCGTGAGATCCCATCTTGGGGCCTGTTCCGGAGCTCCGCCGGAGGGGGCATCGATCACGGAGGGCTTCTACATCAACACCATACCCTTTCCGATGAAGTGTGAGTAGTTTACCTCAGACCTTTGGGTCCATAGTTATTAGCTAGATGGCTTCTTCTCTCTTTTTGGATCTCAATACAATGTTCTCCCCCTCTCTTGTGGAGATCTATTCGATGCAATCTTCTTTTGCGGTGTGTTTGTTGAGACCGATGAATTGTGGTTTATGATCAAGTTTATCTATGAACAATATTTGAATCTTCTCTAAATTCTTTTATGTATGATTGGTTATCTTTGCAAGTCTCTTCGAATTATCAGTTTGGTTTGGCCTACTAGATTGATCTTTCTTGCAATGGGAGAAGTGCTTAGCTTTGGGTTCAATCTTGCGGTGTCCTTTCCCAGTGACAGTAGGGGCAGCAAGGCACGTATTGTATTGTTGCCATCGAGGATAACAAGATGGGGTTTATATCATATTGCATGAGTTTATCCCTCTACATCATGTCATCTTGCTTAAAGCGTTACTCTGTTCTTATGAACTTAATACTCTAGATGCATGCTGGATAGCGGTCGATGTGTGGAGTAATAGTAGTAGATGCAGGCAGGAGTTGGTCTACTTGTCTCGGACGTGGTGCCTATATACATGATCATACCTAGATATTCTCATAACTATGCCAAATTCTGTCAGTTGCTCAACAGTAATTTGTTCACCCACCGTAATACTTATGCTCATGAGAGAAGCCACTAGTGAAACCTATGGCCCCCGGGTCTATTTTCCATCATATTAATCTCCCGACAACAAGCTATTTCTGATGCTGTTTTTATTTTGTTTTCTTTACTTTGCATCTTTATCATAAAAATACCAAAAATATTATCTTATCATATCTACCAGATCTCACTCTCGTAAGTGACGGTGTAGGGATTGACAACCCCTTATCGCGTTGGTTGCAAGGATTTATTTGTTTGTGTAGGTGCGAGGGACTCGTGCGTGGCCTCCTACTGGATTGATACCTTGGTTCTCAAAAACCGAGGGAAATACTTACGCTGCTTTACTACATCACCCTTTCCTCTTCAAGGGAAAACCAACGCAGTGCTCAAGAGGTAGCAAGAAGGATTTCAGGCGCCGTTGCCGGGGAGTCTACGCAAAAGTCAACATACCAAGTACCCATCACAAACCCTTATCTCCCGCATTACATTATTTGCCATTTGCCTCTCGTTTTCCTCTCCCCCACTTCACCCTTGCCGTTTTATTTGCCCTCCCTTTTCCGTTCGTCCTTTTGTTTGCTCGTGTTGCCATGTGCCTTCTATATGCTTGCATCTTCGCTTGCTGAAAATCTATTGATATGGATCCACTTAAAGTGTTCTACTTGGATCATCTTCGATCCTTGTGCGCTCGTGCTGAAACCCCAACTAGCCTAGTTGATGGGAAATCATTAGATGAGCATGCTCATTTTGTGCGTCATCGTTTGTCTGAAAAAGGGAAGCTCTTATGGTATCATATAAATAGTTTGTTATGCTATGCTTGGAATCTTTGTGAAATTTGTGATTTTACTTGTTGCTCTAAGAACCCTAAAAAACACCTTCCCTACCTACGTGAGTTCAATGATAATGAAATCTTATCTTCTTATGCAAAGGGTGTTTATAGTTACTATGATATCGAACAAATTGAAGAATTTTTAGTTTTTAAGGGTGCTCATGAAGTTGCTTCTTTGATTGAAAAGTATGATTTCACTCTCAACAAATCTGAAAATTCCGTCATACTTAAATATTGCAATGAAAACTTTGCTCATAATGTCTATGTCCAAGAATTTATAATATTGTTTACAATAATATTGAAAGTGAGTTTGGAAGAGTGTCAACTTTAGATCCCACATATTTGGAGAATATTCAATCTTATGAATTTTTTGATAAAAGTGGGTTTGGAGGGGTCATGACTTTAGTTAATGTTAATCCCACTATTTCAGAAGAGTGTCAACTTTGCATGCATGTGGATCATGTTGAAATTATTTTATATGATAGCTATATTGTTGAATTTGCTTATGATCCTACATGTAATTATTATGAGAGAGGAAAATATGGTTGTAGAAATTTTCATGTTACTAAATTACTTCTCGTCATGTTGAGATTGCTATCGTCTCTTTCTTCTTCCTTCCTTATGCTAGTTTTTGCTTGCCTTGATAATTTGTTTTCCTATAAAATTCCTATGCATAGGAAGTATGTTAGACTTAGATGTGTTTGTCACATGCTATTTGATGCTCTCTTTGTGCTTCAATTCTTGTCTCTCATGCGAGCATCATTAAAATTATCTATGCCTAGCTAGGGGCGTTAAACGATAGCGCTTGTTGGGAGGCAACCCAATTTTATTTTTAGTTTTTTGCTTTTTGCTTCTGTTGAGGAATAAATGTTTGATCTAGCCTCTGTTTAGACTTGTTTTTATGTTTTAATTAGTGTTTGTGCCAAGTTAAACCTATAGGATCTTCTTGGATGATAGTTATTTGATCTTGCTGTAAATTCCAGAAACTTTCTGTTCACGAAAATAATTGTTAAAAATCACCACAACGTGATAAAATAGTGATTCCAGTTGCTGCTGATCAATAATTTTTTTTTCTAGGCCGTCCTATTTTGGCTGAATTTGTGGAGTTCCAGAAGTTTGCGTTAGTTACAGATTACTACAGACTGTTCTGTTTTTGACAGATTCTGTTTTTCGTGTGTTGTTTGCTTATTTTGATGAATCTATGGCTAGTAAAATAGTTTAGAAACCATAGAGAAGTTGGAATACAGTAGGTTTAACACCAATATAAATAAAGAATGAGTTCATTACACTACCTTGAAGTGGTTTTTTGTTTTCTTTCGCTAACGGAGCTCACGAGATTTTCTGTTAAGTTTTGTGTTGTGAAGTTTTCAAGTTTTGGGTGAAAGATTTGATGGATTATGGAACAAGGAGTGGCAAGAGCCTAAGCTTGGGGATGCCCATGGCACCCCAAGATAATCTAAGGACACCAAAAAGCCAAAGCTTGGGGATGCCCCGGAAGGCATCCCCTCTTTCGTCTACTTCCATCAGTAACTTTACTTGGAGCTATATTTTTATTCACCACATGATATGTGTTTTGCTTGGAGCATCTTGTATGATTTGAGTCTTTTCTTTTTAGTTTACCACAATCATCCTTGTTGTACACACCTTTTGATAGAGACACACTTGATTCGAAAATTATTAGAATACTCTATGTGCTTCACTTATATCTTTTGAGTTATATAGTTTTTGCTCTGGTGCTTCACTTATATCTTTTAGAGCACAGTGGTGAATTTGTTTTATAGAAACTATTGTTCTCTCATGCTTCACTTAGATTATTTTGAGAGTCCTACAAAACAGCATGGTAGTTTGCTTTAACAATGATAGGCATCCAAGATTAGTAAAAACTTTCTTATAAGTGCGTTGAATACTATGAGAAGTTAGATGCTTGATAATTGTTTTGAGATATGAAGATGGTGATATTAGAGTCATGCTAGTTGAGTAGTTTTGAATTTGAGAAATACTTGTGTTAAAGCTTGTGATTCCCGTAACATGCACGTATGGTGAACCGTTATGTGATGAAGTCGGAGCATGATTTATTTATTGATTGTCTTCCTTATGAGTGGCGGTCGGGGACGAGCGATGGTCTTTTCCTACCAATCTATCCCCCTAGGAGCATGCGCGTAATACTTTTCTTTGATAACTTGTAGATTTTTGCAATAAGTATATGAGTTCCTTATGACTAATTTTGAGTCCATGGATTATACGCGCTTTTCCTCCTTCCACCATTGCTAGCTTCTCTAATTCCGCGCACTTTTCGCCGGTATCATACACCCACCATATACCTTCCTCAAAACAGCCACCATACCTACCTATCATGGCATTTCCATAGCCATTCCAAGATATATTGCCATGCAACTTACCACCGTTTCGTTTATTATGACACGCTCCATCATGGTCATATTGCTTCGCATGATCATGTAGTTGACATTGTATTTGTGGCAAAGCCACCGTTCATAATTCTTTCATACATGTCACTCTTGATTCATTGCATATCACGGTACACCGCCGGAGGCATTGACATAGAGTCATATTTTGTTCTAAGTATTGAGTTGTAATTGTTGAGTTATAAGTAAATAAAAGTGTGATGATCATCATTTTTAGAGCATTGTCCCAAGTGAGGAAAGGATGATGGAGACTATGATTCCCCCACAAGTCGGGATGAGACTCCGGACGAAATAAAAAAAAGGAAAAAAAGAGGCCATAAAAAAAGAAGAAGAAAAGGCCCAAAAAAATGAGAGAAAAAGAGAGAAGGGACAATGTTACTATCCTTTTACCACACTTGTGCTTCAAAGTAGCACCATGATCTTCATGATAGAGAGTCTCCTATGATATCACTTTCATATACTAGTGGGAAACTTTTCATTATAGAACTTGGCTTGTATATTCCAATGATGGGCTTCCTTAAAATGCCCTAGGTCTTCGTGAGCAAGCGAGTTGGATGCACACCCACTTAGTTTCTTTTGTTGGCCATGTTATTTTGAGAAGACATAATTGCTTAGTTAGTATGCTTGAAGTATTATTATTTTTATGTCAATATTAAACTTTTGTCTTGAATCTTTCGGATCTGAATATTCATACCACAATTAAGAGAATTACATTGAAATTATGCCAAGTAGCATTCCACATCAAAAATTCTGTTTTTATCATTTACCTACTCGAGGACGAGCAGGAATTAAGCTTGGGGATGCTTGATACATCTCCAACCTATCTATAATTTTTGATTGTTCCATGCTATATTATATTCTGTTTTGGACATTATTGAGATTTATTATACACTTTTATATTATTTTTGGGACTAACCTATTAACCGGAGGCCCAGCCCAGAATTGCTGTTTTTTTGCCTATTTCAGAGTTTCGCCGAAAAAGAATATCAAATGGAGTCCAAACGGAATGAAACCTTCGGGAACGTGATTTTCGGAACGAACGTGATCCAGAGGACTTGGACCCTACGTCAAGACATTAACCAGGAAGGCACAAGATAGGGGGGGGCGCCTACCCCCTAGGGCGCGCCCTCCACCCTCGTGGGCCCCCTGTTGCTCCACCGACGTACTTCTTCCTCCTATATATACCTACGTACCCCCAAACTACCAGATACAGAGCCAAAAACCTAATTCCACCGCTGCAACCTTCTGTACCCGTGAGATCCCATCTTGGGGCCTGTTCCGGAGCTCCGCCGGAGGGGGCATCGATCATGGAGGGCTTCTACATCAACACCATAGCCTTTCCGATGAAGTGTGAGTAGTTTACCTCAGACCTTCGGGTCCATAATTATTAGCTAGATGGCTTCTTCTCTCTTTTTGGATCTCAATACAATGTTCTACCCCTCCCTTGTGGAGATCTATTCAATGTAATCTTCTATTGCGGTGTGTTTGTTGAGACCAATGAATTGTGGGTTTATGATCAAGTTTATCTATGAACAATATTTGAATCTTCTCTGAATTTTTTATGTATGATTGATTATCTTTGCAAGTCTCTTCGAATTATCAGTTTGGTTTGGCCTACTAGATTGATCTTTCTTGTAATGGGAGAAGTGCTTAGCTTTGAGTTCAATCTTGCGGTGTCCTTTCCCAGTGACAATAGGGGCAGCAAGGCACGTATTGTATTGTTGCCATCGAGGATAACAAGATGGGGTTTATATCATATTGCATGAGTTTATCCCTCTACATCATGTCATCTTGCTTAAAGCGTTACTCTGTTCTTATGAACTTAATACTCTAGATGCATGCTGGATAGCGGTCGATGTGTGGAGTAATAGTAGTAGACGTAGGCAGGAGTCGGTCTACTTGTCTCGGACGTGATGCCTATATACATGATCATACCTAGATATTCTCATAACTACGCTCAATTCTGTCAATTGCTCAACAATAATTTGTTCACCCACCGTAATACTTATGCTCATGAGAGAAGCCACTAGTGAAACCTATGACCCCCGGGTCTATTTTCCATCATATTAATCTCCCGACAACAAGCTATTTCTGGCGCCATTTTTATTTTGTTTTCTTTACTTTGCATCTTTATCATAAAAATACCAAAAATATTATCTTATCATATCTATTAGATCTCACTCTCGTAAGTGACCGTGTAGGGATTGACAACCCCTTATCGCGTTGGTTGCGAGGATTTATTTGTTTGTGTAGGTGCGAGGAAGGGATTGATACCTTGGTTCTCAAAAACTGAGGGAAATACTTATGCTGCTTTACTGCATCACCCTTTCCTCTTCAAGGGAAAACCAACACAGTGCTCAAGAGGTAGCACGCACCCGCGGGGTGTAGCCCCCGAGATTCGGGCGGACTGCTGACCAGTCGGGTCGGATCTTCCGGCAACTACCTTTTCTTATTTCTTTCATTGAATCGCTCAATCCTTAGACTCGAGGGGGCGCGCCAGCGCACCCGCGGGGTGTAGCCCCCGAGATTCGGGCCGGCCGCTAAGCAGTCGGGTCGGATCTTCGGGCAACTACTTCTTTCCTTGTTGATTTGCAGATCTCTTCTCTCTCTTGTCTTCTACAGGAGCCAATGCCACCTTGCGGCAACAAATGGGCGAAGCTCAAACCGCGCTGCACGCCAAGGAGGAGGAGCACCTCAAGGTGGAGCAAGAGCGAGACCGCCTGGCCAAGCAGCTGGCTGACCAGGTGGACAAGCACAAGGCGGAGCTGCAAAAGCTCAAGGACGCGGAGGAGGCCCTTCAGACCAAGTTCGAGACTCAGCGCTCGAACTGGGTCGAGAAGGAGAAGGCCTTGTCAGACGGCCATGGCGAAATCGAGGACCTGCTCGACGGTGAGTTGTCCTTCTCTTTCTTCCGCCTGCTGACTTGTCATATGAGCCGGCTTCTGGCTTCATATTTCTTTTTTCTTCTTATGCAGAGTATTTCCCTGGTTACTCCGTCGCCGCCAGCCAAGCCGTCGAGGCTCACCGTGACGAGCGGAGGCTGGATGGTGCAACAATCGCACCCAACGCCCCTCAGACTCTAGCCGAGCAGATGCTCGCCATCCAGGCTCGTCTCCAGCCGGCGCATCAGGCCCTTCGCCGTCTTCAGCGCGCCGGAGCCCAGGTGGTGTCCGCCCTCTGGCCGAGTACTCCCGTTCTGCGCACCGCCAGTCGGACCTCCGACTGGTTGGAGGTGGCCATTTGTGACGGTGTCCTGGACTAGGGGGTACTCAACACGTCGTCTCCCGAACAGGTGTATCGGGCCGAGGACCCCCATGGCGGTTTACTCATGGGTCACTTCGGACAGCCCATGCCGCGTACAAGGAGGATTCCACAAGACTTGGCGCCCAAGACAAGGACTCCTCTAAACCCTAGGCCTCCGGTGTGTTATATAAACCGAGGCCAGGCTAGTCAATAAAACATCTTATATTCATTAGATCAATCTCGTGGTAGATACATGTACTCTGTACTACACCCCATAGGAATACAATCAAAAGTAGGACGTAGGGTTTTACCTCCATCAAGAGGGCCCGAACCTGGGTAAAATCCCGTGTCCATGTTACCATTGCTCCAAGACGCCTAGCTTAGGACCCCTACTACGAGATACGCCGGATATAGAACCGACATTGGTGCTTTCATTGAGAGCCTGCTGGCGGTCGCCACGGGGCGATGGGAATTCGGATCGTCTCTGGCGTGATCTACACATCGGAGCTGTGCTTTATGGTCGATGCCGGCATCTTTTGTCGCCGGCTCGACTGGTCACCTTGGCTTAACCGAGGACTGTGCCCTACCTCCAATCATCATGTTCGGACGAGGGCCTTCATCAACATCAACTCCGATCTCTATCAAGATCATGGAGGAATCATCCATGGAGCTCGGGGGCTCGACGTCAACATAGCCCTCAGGCGACCGTGCTGTTTTTCCGAACAACAAACTTGTATCCGCTACCACCACCTCCTCGAGCATCGCTTTGACGTTTCCTTTGGTGGAATTGTGCGGAATTGAGTCTACAACAACACTGTGAAATTTTGTCGCGTTCCGATGGAGCAATCTCCGCTGGTCTTCGATGTACCGGAGCCCCGTCAAATCTAGACAAGAATCTGGACGAGTTTGGAGCATGGTGTCCAGCATCTAGCTCAGACGTCCTTTGGAAGATCCAACCATTGATCGGCTGCGGAATTCCTATATCTACCAGCCCTCAAAATTTCAGCTCGATCCGACCGTCCAAACTTTGGGAAACCGATTAGTGCATCACTTTTCAGATCTGTTTTCTGCGCGAGAACGAATCCGACCCAAGTTCATCTTTTTTTGAATGGGATTTCGGACATCCTTTTTGAAGAAAGTTTTGTATGGGGTATTGTGTTTTGTTCCCAAACACATCCCACTAATTTTAAAGTCTCTTCCAATATGATCTTCACCATCGCGTCGGTGTCAAACTAGCCCGACAACGTTGCTCTACGGCTGCCGACCTGCGCTAGACACTTCGTCGCTTTGTTGAGCCGAGCTCAACTTCTTCGGATCATCATCTTGGCAAGCCAAACAAGAGTTCGGCATCGCGAATGATAAATCATCACCAACATTGCCGCCCCACGGATTACACGGAGCGGGCACACCGGCATCACTTCACGGTCACTTCATCAAGCCAGCATTGACCACGTCATGAGTTACGACCTGCATCGGCATGGCCGCACCGTTGCTTCATCGAGCCGATGTCCATCACGCCGAACTACTTCAACACCTCGACTGACATGGCAGCTGCAACGTCTCCTTACCGACCTGCTCCGTCTCCTAGTCTGGACCAAGGGCTTCGCCATCAACCCACTCCGGAGACTTCGGCGTCGTCAACCAACCAACTTCGTCACGTCAGCTGGACCGGGGGCTTTGCCTCGGCGAGCCAACCTTTACGAGCATCGCCATGCCGTCGCTTCGCTGCCCATCAGGCAATGGGTATGCGGATCGAGTCCCAATTTTGGGAGTCACTTTTCTTCAGACTGCTACAACAAATAAACCAGGTGCTGTTAATCACAACAATTTTTTCTTGTTTGGGTTTATTTTTCCCAAGGAATTATTACTCTGGTTTGTTCCATCATCTCTACACAGGTCTATCAAATGGTGGCCGCATTAACGATGGTCGCGTGGTGGTTCGGTCACTTTCCGTACATAGTTCGGCGAACACCGCATCCGAAACTCGGACCGGCCTGTGAATTCAGGCTTTGCCACGCCTTTAACGCATCATGCCGACGCCCTGCATGGACATTGACTTTGGCGCCAGGCCAAATATCTTTAAATAAATTATTTTGCGTAAATAATTACGCGAGTATTTTTTATATATTTATATTATTATTGTTGGCCTGCACTATTTTACATGTGCAGGTAATGGACTTCGACTGCTCACGTGGTCTCTTCGGCAAGCCGACGTCGTCGTCCCAATCGGCGTAAATCGGCTCGCGTGATCACCTTGTTGGTCGTGTTGCCATACTGACATGTTTGGTTGCCTCAGGGACTTTGGCATCTCCGAGAGAGCTCTACCTCATCGAGTGTTCGGCGCACAGACCATATTTCCTTTATTACTCACTTTGCATAAATTATTTATTATGCAACAATTTTTTTAATTTATTATTATTATTACTATTATCTCCGGTTTGCACTATTTTTTGTGCACAGGTAAATGATCCGGGTCGGGCAGTGTTGTCACCTCGGCTGGACGGGGGGTTTCGTCAACACTTCATTAACCCACGCCGGGGACTTCGGCGTCACTCTGCCGGCCTGCATTGGCCGATATGTCACCACTTCGGAGTGCCGAGCTCTTCGCTCCACCACCTCGGGACCGGCTTGGGGAATGGAACCTTTTCCCACATCAAGATCGGACCGCGTCACCAATGCCGAACACATTAACCAGCTAAGTCACTTTCATGCTCAAAAACTTTCAGTTTTAAATTTTGTTCGGTTCGACCAAGCATTATACTTTTTTGGCAAAAAGTTGTTTATGAAAAACTTCCTTGTCAAAACTTTGTTTGTGATACACAAATTCAAATACCCCGTCTACTTGGGGGCTTCCTTTATGAAGCTTTTCCTTTTGCATATGATTATACTTGTATGGCTTCATTCCTTGTTCGTGTATTACGCCACAATATGCACCATGTTGACTTAAGTGTTCCACAAGCTGGTTTGCCTTGCTCCTGTGTTTACCCCTACGTTCCCGATTGTTCGGCTAGGGAGTAAAGGGAGCACCTCTGCGATTGTCACGATCGGGTCATCCGAGCTCGGACCTTAGACTAGGTGAAGCCGAAAGCTAGCGCTCTTATTGTTTTCAATCATGGTCGGCACACAACGGAACTCATGAGTACAAAAAATCTATTTCACAAGTCTCATAGTAACAATGAGCAACCGAAGAAAGGTATCGGTGGGGATACTATTTTCTTCGAAGATGCTTCTTACACTTCGTCAGTAATATAGGATAAGTTCCCTGACCGCGCTTTGTCTGTTACAGCCTTATGGCCTGATTGCCTAGTTATCGAAAACACCGTCGATATTCTCGATAGGTGGAGTACATAACACTTTTCGGCCCTTGACCGAAGAGGGAGAAGCCGACGGTCGGTTAAGACGCGTTTAAAGTTCGGGGGAAGACAGATATGATATAAGTACTTCGGTACATACAATCATAAAATTCTTTTACCCAAGTCACTTGGGGGCTCTTAAATTTATGTGAGCTGTTTTATAATAAGTGTTCTTCTTCTTAGTCCTTGCAAAGTCTTTTTCTATCACTCCTTTTTTTCGACACAAGTGTGTGGTCAATAGCCGGGGAGCCTAATTTCTCTCTCAAAGCCGCTAGAGTTTAGTTTGCTAAACTGGCCTACCGAGAAGTACTCCGCCTTCGGGATAGGAGGTTAAAGCCATGGGCTGACCCGCTTTAAGTCTTGAGATAGGATGTGTCATGTTAAAGCACGACAGAAGCACAATTTTTTTTCTCTAAGACCAATTTTCGGATTGGCACCGAACACTTGATCTAGTTCGGACGTCAAGTTTTTACCGAAGTTTTTTGGTTTTCCAAGCCTATCGCACTTTTAAACTATTTGTGTGTTTCCAGCATAAGTCTAGCAGTGCAACGCCGGACACCTTTAGAGGTTCGGCAAAAACATTCTCGGATATTGGTATATATGAATCGGTTTTGAATTGTGTCTTCGGTCAATAGTTGGGTTGCCTGGCTCCTGTGCTTGCCTCCTACGTTCCACTTTGTTTGGCTAGGTGTGCAAAGGGAGAACCACTGCGATTGTGCTTCCAGCTAGCATGGTTAAAGCACCTCAGTGGAGAAAGCCGAAAACTGCCTGTCACACTAAGCGCAAATTGGTCAGCGATCCGACGACTGTGTTAAACTATAAGATCGATAGAGGTCACCCCGTGTTAAATGACGGGCCGTTCATAACATTGGCCGAAGTGTTTACGGCTTGACCTCGACTGTCGCCGAACACTAACCGGGGGCTAGTACTGGCCTCCCAACTTTCAATCCTATGACTAAGTGAAAGTTATAAAGCCCGCATATCTGATTGCCTCGTTTCCGCTAACACAATCGCCTTTGAGCACCGAGACGTCGGCTAAGGGTTGTCTTGTTATTGCGAAAACACCCTGCGTAGCATCTACAAGGGGGCGGAAGCCGACGATGGGCCACTTTCAACTGATAAACGGTCGCAACGGAGTCAAAATAAACATATCATCGGCGTTTGTATTTAATATACGAAGGCTGCCTTCCGCAATCATCGTTATAAAGCCATAAATATGCATCAATTTGACTTAAGATTTCGGCCAAGCTGGGTTTCCTGGCTCCTGTACTTACCCCTACGTTCCCGATTGTTCGGCTAGGCGGTAAAAGGAGCACCTCTGTGATTGTTACTACCGGGTCGTCCGAGTTAGTACCTCAGACTGGGTGAAGCCAAAAGCTAGCGATCTTAAAGGATATAATTGGTCGGCAACGACAGAAGTAAATTTTTTGGTTCATTAATACCATAGAGTTCGGGAACTTTCCCCGAACTAAATCCTCAATATTTTCCTCCCGCATTGATCGGAGGTGAGGTTTCGTGATCATGATCAGCATGACAACCCAAAGAAAGGAACCGATAGCGGGACTATTTTCTTTGGAAGATGTTTTTTACATTTAATAGCAACATAGCATATCCCTCCGTGTACCTTTGTTTGTAAAATCATATGGCCGGATTGCCTTGTTTGCCGTAAATCTTTGCCCTCATAAAGGCTTTATAAAGTAGGACAAACACTCCCCAGCTACTGGCCGAGGAGGTTGAAGCCGATGGTCGGTCAACAAAGTTTTGTACAATGCAGATCCGAGCATTAATGATGTAAAATACTTGGATACATAGAATCATTACACATAAAATTGCGAGTAAAATCCATTTACTACAACTCATCTTTTAAACCCCTTGGGACCTACCTTGGCGAGCTCGGATTTCGACCAGCTCTAAGCTCCTTTAAGAGATCTTTATTCTCTTTCCGAGAAGTTTGTGTTAAACACATCAAAATTTTCTATCAAACGGATATCGATCCTTAATTCGGCCACCCGTGCCCACATTAAGGCTCGGGGGCTACTGGGCTTCGCGCTCATTATTTATAAATATTAAAGGGGCACATCAATCCCCTGATCTGGTGTTGCCACCCGACCAGTGTCTCGGGGGCTACTGCATTGCTTATGCAATGCAGAGAATTCAAAGTGCTCCGTGTTCGGCATGACCGAACTATGGGCAAGCGCGTCTTCGGACAACACTAAGTACCATCTGGGACTTATCCGGCATCAAGCTAATATATCACGGCGACTTCTCACAACCCTCTCTCAGGGGCTTGTCCGCCGATCATTATTTCTAATATATTACACTGCGTTTCTATTCCTACGTATGCTGGCGAGCTAGAAGTTGATCCTTAGGCCAATTTTGCAAATCGACCTGAGTCTCAGGGGCTACTAGGATCGGCAGTTTTATGTTTTCCTTCAGGTGCATCTCGGGTTTTAGACCGACGCACACCTTGATGACTACTGGATATACATTTACTGGCTATATATCTCGGCAGAGAATAAATTGCACCAATAAAAAATATTCACAAAAATCAGCCCGCGGTCGGGGTGGTGCACTACCTCGGAAGCAGTCCGGCATAAAGCTCGGGCGCCAGTGGCTGGCTCCATAGAGGGCATTTCCGGCATTAAGCTCGGCTGAATTCGTTCAATCTTTTAAAAGACCGAGGTAGTTTACGACACCCCGGATGCTAACCATCGTTGAAGCTCGGAAATGGTCCGGCATAAAGCCCGGATTCGAATGGCTCGTTCCATAGAGAACTTTTCAGCGTTAAACTCGGATAACCTCCTTCAAACTTTTTCAAGCCAAGGTGATCTATGACATCTCGGATATAGTCCGGCGTTGGAGCTCGGATATAGTCCAGCGTTGGTACTCGGCTGCAAAAGATATCCCGAATGCAGTCCGGCGTTGGAGCTCGAATACAAGAGGACACCGCTGCACGGGAACAACTTCAAACCCGAGGTGTGGCGTAAAAAATAATAATAAGGCATTGATAAAGGCCGAGAACTTAAAGGGGCTCCTCGGATACCCGACGTATAAACTCTTCAGATTCACTTCGGCGATCCTCAAGATTGAAGGTGAGGAGATTTGTTAAACCAATTTTCAAGACCGACGACCGAAGATGAAGAACAGTTCGGAAGAATCGAGCAGCGTCCCCAACTTGAAGACCGATTCAGGGGGCTACTAACGGTGTCCTGGACTAGGGGGTACTCAACACGTCGTCTCCCGAATAGGTGTATCGGGCCGAGGACCCCCATGGCGGTTTACTCATGGTCCACTTCGGACAGCCCATGCCGCGTACAAGGAGGATTCCACAAGACTTGGCGCCCAACACAAGGACTCCTCTAAACCCTAGGCCTCCGGTGTGTTATATAAACCGAGGCCAGGCTAGTCAATAAAACATCTTATATTCATTAGATCAATCTCGTGGTAGATACATGTACTCTGTACTACACCCCATATGAATACAATCAAAAGCAGGACATAGGGTTTTACCTCCATCAAGAGGGCCCGAACCTGGGTAAAATCCCGTGTCCATGTTACCATTGCTCTAAGATGCCTAGCTTAGGACCCCTACTGCGAGATACGCCGGATATAGAACCGACAATCGGTCGCATCGAGGCGTGGAAGGGCTCCTCCGCTCGGGCGGGTGCACGCCGAACCTTGGAATTCGTCAAGGGGTGGTACCCCGGTCTAAACTTAGAGCAGCTGACCACGCTCCGTGCTGAAGCCGGCGAGGAACTGGATGCGGTGGCATCCGAGCTCTATCACCGCGCCGCGGCGATCGCCGAGTACACGGACACCAGCGTCTTCCTCCCCGAGTTGGACGAAGCGGGCGCCGAGGTGCCGCCCAACTGGTTCGGGCTGAACCTAGAAGGCGGCGAGGACTCAGTGGAGGAGATCGCCTCCAGCGATGAAAGCGAGGAGGATGAAGATGAGGATGACGACGACAAAGACGATGCGCCGGGCGATGGAGACGATAGCCGGCCTCATCCTGACCAGGTTTCGACCAACGGACGGCACGCCGGCGAGCCGACTGCCGCCGATGCCGACCAAGATGAGACCAACCAGACGGCCGTTCCACCACCCGGACCCTCGACCTCCACCGACCCTTCTGATCCGGCTGCTGCTCCTCTGGCCTAGGCGACCAAGTTATCTTTCTTTCCTGTTTTGTAATCTCTTTGAAATTTGTTAGACTTGTGTAGTTCCACCCGCTGGGGGTGCATTCAAACTCTGTTGAATGCCGGCCAAGGGCCTTTTGTTGTGTAAATTGTCTTTGCTGGTTTCCGACTTGTCTTGCTTTTCTACTCCTTTGGCTTTTTCCTTTGCCGCCTTCCCTTGGCTGCCGTCTTGCCAGCCGGATAGCCACTCTGTGGTCTATGGTTGGGTCAAGTACTTGGGCGCTTTGGGAAGGCAAGTACTTTAGCCGTTGGTAGAGTGTAGCAATTGAAGTTAGAAACCGGCCGGCCGGCTGCTCAGCACTCGGTCGGCGAGGCGAGGTGATGGCTCGGCCTATGAAAATGCTTTAGTCCTTAGCCATTTTTCGTGTGGGCACCGTTTCCTGCCTTTAACTCTTGCCATCCGGACAGTCGCTCTGCGAGCTGCGGCTTGTGGCAAGAGAGGGCTTAAGTGTCGGCACACTACTCTTCCGACTACAGGTAGCATTCACATAGTACAAGGCGGCAAGCCCCCGGGCCGACTGGTCGAACCCGGTGCCAGGCAGAATGATGAAATAACATACTCATAGGCATAGAACTTATCATATAGATAAAGAGGGTAGCCCCCGAGTGCTCTTCGAGGGACCCGATGTCTTAGTGCTTAATACAAAAGGTAGCGTGGTACATACTGAATCAACTGTAAAATCTTTGAAGGAGATTTGCGTTCCATGGGCGCTCTGATTCCTTGCCCGAATCGTCTCTCTTGCGTGCTCTGGGCTTCTGCGCGTCGATGAGGTAGTAGGAGTCGTTGCCCAATGCAGTGGTGATGATGAAGGGGCCTTCCCAAGGGGCTGAGAGCTTGTGCTGGCCGACTGTTCGATGGATCAGCCGGAGCACAAGGTCTCCCTCTTGGAAGGATCTTGGCTTGACCTTCCGACTGTGGTAGCGGCACAGACTCTGCTAGTAGATGGCGGACCGGCTGAGTGCCAACAGCCGGCCCTCTTCCAGCAGATCGACGCCGTCTTCTCGTGCCTCTTTCGCCTCCGCCTCCGTGTACATGGTGACGCGAGGTGAGTGAAACTCAATGTCAGTTGGGATGACGGCCTCGGCACCGTACACGAGAAAGAATGGAGTGAAGCCGGTTGACTTGTTCGGAGTGGTGTGGAGGCTCCAGAGGACGGCCAGTAGCTCATCGATCCAGCAGCCGGCCGACCGCTCCAGTGGCTCGACCAGTCGGGGCTTGATGCCGGAGAGGATGAGGCCATTTGCTTGCTCGACTTGGCCGTTTGACTGCGGATGGGCAACAGGCGCTAAGTCCAGTCGGATGCCCTGCGTCACGCAGAAACGGGCCAAGGCTCCCTTGGCAATATTCGTGCCATTGTCGGTGATGATGCTGTGTGGTACTCCGTACCGGGTGGTGATGTCTGCAATGAAGGTCACAGTAGTCGGACCATTCAACTTCTTGATTGGCTTTGCTTCAATCCACTTGGTGAACTTGTCCACGGCGACGAGCAGATGGGTCGTGCCGCCGCGTGCTGTCTAGAATGGCCCACCATGTCCAGCCCCCACACGACAAAGGGCCAAGTGAGGGGGATAGTCTTGAGTGCAGAAGCCGGCAAATGTTGCTTGGATCTGAACTTCTGGCATCCTTTGCAATGCTTGACCAACTCCTTGGCATCTTCCAAGGCAATCGGCCTGAAGAAACCATGGCGGAAGGCCTTGGCAACAAGGGATCTGGAGGCCGTGTGGTGGCCACACTCGCCTTGGTGGATATCTTTGTGGATTGCTTGGCCTTTCTCTGATTCTACGCAGCGCTGGAAGACTCCAGTCACGCTGCGCCTGAAAAGCTCTTTGTTTACTATTGTGTAGGCTCCTGCTCGGCGCTGCACTTGCCGGGCCGAGATCTCATCGGTCGGTAGCTCTCTGTTTACCAGAAACTTGAGGATGGGCAATGCCCATGAAGGTGCTTGAATTTCTTCTACTGCCACTACGGCCACTTGTACGAGGGCGGTTGGGTTGGGAGGCGACGGGTTGGAATCGATTGCCACTTTGCTGCGTTGCTGAAGTCCCCGGGTTGACTGCACCAGCCCCCGGGCCGGGTTGTGAAGTCCCCGGGCCGGGTGCGACTCCTGCAGTCCCCGAGCCGCTTGGTGAAGTCCCTGGGCCGACTGCTGCAGCCCCTGGGCTGGGTTGTGAAGTTCCCGGGCCGGGTGTGACTGCCGCAGTCCCCGGGCCGCCTGCTGAAGTCCCCGGGCCGGCTGCTGCAGCCCCCGAGTCGGATTCGATTGCTTCGGGAGGAGCCGGCACGAAGATGGACTCAGATTCTGGAGAAGGCTTGATTGACGGCTTGCGGAGGCACTGAAGGGAGACGCCAGCTGGTATTGCTTGATGGGTGGAGCCAATCCGTGCCAGGGTATCAGCTGGCTCATTTTCATTCTGTGGCACGTGAAGGAACTCACACCCTTCAAAGTATCCGCTGAGCTGCTGAACGAGGAAACGGTAGCTCGCCATGTTTGCATCCTTGGCGTCCCAGTCACCAGACGACTGTTGGACCACCAAGTCGGAGTTGCCGTAGCACAGGATCCGGCGGATGCCGATCTCTTTGGCCAACCGGAGGCCGTGGATTAGTGCTTCATACTCGGCTACATTGTTGGAGGCGGCAAAATGTATTTGCAATGTGTAACCGAGCTTGTCGCCTTTGGGAGAGGTGAGAACAACGCCGGCTCCCAAGCTGGTGCGCATCTTCGAGCCATCAAAATGCATTCGCCAATGAGTGGAGTCCGGAGATGGCGGCATGTACTGGGTCTCGGCCCAGTCGACAAGGAAGTCAGCCAGTGCCTGGGACTTGATGGCGGTGCACGGCTGGTAGAAGATGGTGTAGGGGGCCAACTCGATGGCCCATTTGACCACTCGGCCAGATGCATCTCTGTTTCCAATGATCTCGGCAAGTGGAGCAGTGCAGACAACCGTGATCGGGTGTTCTTGAAAGTACGGCTTCAGCTTCTTGGCGGCAAAGTGCACGCCGTAGCACATCTTCTGGTACTGAGGGTAGTTCTACTTCGAGGCTGACAGCACCTCGCTCAAATAGTACACGGGCCTCTGGACTGGCTGTGCTCTGCCGTCTTCTGGGCGCTCCACCACCATGACAGTGCTGACCACCCGGCTGGTGGCGGTGATGTAAAGGTACATGGGCTCTTTAGCAGCTGGAGCCGCCAGGACAGGCGATGTGGTCAACATCTTCTTTAACTAGAGAAAAGCTTCGTCCGCCTTGTCATTCCACTCGAAATGAGTGGTCTTCTTCATGAGCTGGTACATTGTAAGAGCCTTCTCGCCCAGCCGACTGATGAAACAGCTGATGGATGCCAAGCAGCCGGTGAACTTCTGGACGTCTCTCAGTCGGGTGGGTTTCTCCATCCTCTCGATGGCCTTGATCTTCACAGGGTTGCACTCTATGCCACGCTCTGAGACCAGGAAGCCAAGTAGCTGGGCGGCCGGTACTCCAAAGACGCATTTCTCCGGGTTGAGCTTGATCTGAAACCGGCGCAGATTTTCAAAAATTTCCTTGAGATCCTGCAAGAGGGTGCCGCGCTTCTTCGTCTTCACCACAATGTCGTCTACATAGATGTGGGCATTTCTGCCGAGTTGTTTGAGGAGGCACTTCTGCATGCAACGCTGAAAAAGTGTCACCAACATTTCTCAAGCCGAATGTCATGGTCAGGTAGGAGAAGGCTCCGAATGGTGTGATGAAGGCGGTCTTCAGGCGGTCTGCCGGGTTCAACTTGATCTGGTGGTAACCTGAGTAGGCATCCAAGAAACTCAACAGCTCGCATCCAGCTGTGGAGTCTATCACTTGGTCAATCCGTGGCAAAGTAAACGGATCCTTGGGGCAGGCTTTGTTGAGACTGGTGTAATCAATGCACAAACACCACTTGTTATTCTTCTTCAGTACAAGGACTGGGTTGGCGAGCCATTCTGGGAAGAAAACTTCCATGATGAAGCCGGCTGCCAACAGGCGAGCGATCTCTTCTCCAACAATTCTTCTCTTATCTTCCGATAGTCGGCGGAGGGGTTGCTTGACTGGCTTGGCATCTGCTCTGACATGTAGCTTGTGCTCGGCGAAATCTGTCGGAACACCCGACATGTCCTTGGGAGACCATGCAAAGATGTCCCGATTCTCATGGAGGAAATCGACGAGCTCGCTTTCCTATTTGCTGTCAAGGTTGGCACCTATGACAGTGTACTTCTTCGGGTGCTTAGGGTCCAAGGGAATCTTCTTTGTCTCTTTGGCCGGTTGGAAGGAGCCCTGGGTCTCTGACTCTTTGGGCTCTGGGGACATGTCCGGCTGCTTGCCGGCCATAGCCACCACCCGGTCCAAGATCTTCTTCTCTGCAGCAATCACAAGAGACTCGGCCAGCTGACTACTGGCTGCAGCACAGGCGGACAACTTCTCATAGTATCCATTGATCGTGATAATGCCCTTGGTCCCTGGCATCTTCAGCTTGAGGTAGGCGTAATGTGGCACTGCCATGAACTTGGCTAGAGCTGGCCGGCCTAAGAGGACGTGGTAAGGACTCTCTAGGTCAACCACCTCAAACCAAATTGCTTCACGGCGGAAGTGATCCTTGTCTCTGAAGAGGACGTCTATCTTGATCTTGCCGATTGGTGAGCAGGACAAGCCGGGCACAATGCCATGAAATACGGTCCGACTGGGCAGCAGTTGCTTCTCTTTGATTTTCAACTTCTCCATAGTATGGCGGTAAAGGATGTTGATGCTGCTACCACCATCTATCAGGATTCGAGAGAAACGGGCAGCTCGCCTCTCCGTTGCAAGGGTGGCATCCAACACCAAGGCATAGGAACCCGGAGAAGGCATCACTTCTGGGTGGTCATCACGGCTCCAGCTGATGGGCTTCTCAGACCAGTGCATGAACTCTGGGGTAGTTGATGCAACCGCATTCACTTGACGATGCTGCTGACGTCGGCCACGTCTGTCGCTGGCCACGCTGGTGAAGACGACGTAAGCACCATGCTCTTCGGGGTAATCATCTTGGACTTGGCCGACTGCTGGATGGGCGGCCGGCTGCTGAGGAGGCGGAGCCGGCGGGCCAGCAGGCGGAGGAGGCAGTCCTTCTCCCTTGGCGATGCGGATAAGCCAGTGGCACTTCCAAGTTGTGTGGTTGGACGGCTTCACACCGCTGTGGAACTTGCAGGGGGCATCGAGGGTCTGCTCAAAGGAGAAAGCGGGCAACCAGGCTGGTTTGCCTCCCTTCTGGCGCTTGGGGAGTGGCTGCCCTTCAGGTTGTTGATCCTCAACTGTCGCCACCTGTTGGCTGGTGGAAGCCGGCTGGGGGGCTTTGCGCTTGTTGTCGTTCGGCTGTTGGCGCCGACTGTTGTCTCCAGCCGGCGTTCGAGGAGCCGGAGGGAGCACCTTCCCAGAGGTATCCACTCGGAGCTCCGACTTCAAGGAGGAGTCAGCAGTGGCGTACTTGTCTGCTATGATCAGCAGCTCGTCGAGCGTGGCCGGCTTGTCGCAGAGGAGTCGGTGCTTGAGCAAGGTGCCCTCTCGGCACCCGGCAGTGAAGTACTCGATTGCTTGGACCTCGTGCACCCCTTCACAGGAGTTGCCCAGTTCAGCCCACCGCGTCAGGTAGTCGCGGGTGGACTCGTCGGGGCCTTGGACGCACAGCGAGAGCTGGCGAGGCTTGGGAGGCCGCTTGTAGGTGCTGGTGAAGTTGCGGATGAAGACTTCAGTGAAATCTACCCAGCTGTTGATGCTGCGGGACTTCAAGGTTCAGCCATGTCTGGGTCGTGCCCTGGAGCATGAGCGGAACGTACTTTACGGCAACGCGCTTGTTGCCGTTTGCAATGCTGATGGCCGTGGAGTAGTCGACCGGCCAGTCCTCCGGCTTCACAGAGCCGTTGTACTTGGGCGTATCTCGTGGAAGCATGAACCCCTTGGGAAAGGGCTCGTCGCGGATGCGGGGGCCGAAACAAGGCGGGCCCGATGCGTCTTCCTCTTCTAGTGCTAGGGATCGATTGAGACGGTTTATCCGATGGCGGGCGTCATTCTCTCCAATTTCCTCTGATGGCCTAGCCGGTCACCGAGAGTCGGGTGGTCAACAGGCAGCGGGGAAGCACGCCTCTCCCTGCGAGAAGGAGGAGGAGGCGGGTAGTCGTCCCGTCGTTCCACTGCTCGTAGGCGGCCATCTTGGTCGCGCTCGATGGTGATGCGTGTGCGGCTGCGGCTAGCAGCCGGCTCTTTGTCTTGTCTGTCGCGGATGCCACCAGTCGGCGTCCAGGAGGTCGCGCCTTGCTCTCGGCGAGGGGGCGGGTTCTCAACCCGCTGGCCGGGATCTTCTATGCGCCAGCCGGCTTCTTGCTGCGCGGCAGCCACGTCAAGGAGCTGCTGGACGCGCTCCGCCATGCAGCGACGCTCGTCGCCCTCGAGGCGATCCAGCTCGTCTGCTGCCGCCTGGGCAGCTCGTATGTTCTCCATGGGCGTGGCATAGATAGGGCGGTCTACCCCGAACATGCTGCAACGGCAGCGCCGCGCTGTCGTACCGTGCCGATGTGGCTGGGCCCACCAGCGGCCGGCGTGCCGCCAACGGCGCGGTCGATCTCGCGCTGGTAGGCTTCTGGAAGGCGTCTCATGGTGGCCAACTTCTTGGCGCTCTCGACGAGCGAGACGCGGTGGGCTTCCAACGTCTCGGCGTCGGCGTCTTCTGCGATGGGAGCAGACAGATCCCGCAGTGCCGCCTGCAGCGGGTCTTGGTTAGCCCCACCAGAGGCTCCGCCGTGGCTGATGACGAACACCTCCGTGACGGTGCTTCCACTGCTGTCGGCGCAAGGGAGTGGGTCGTCGATGACCACCACGTTGGCGGGGAAGGTGTCAAGGGATGCAGTGTCGGAGTCGACAAGCATCGGGTCGGTGGAACGATCGACTCTTGGTCAGAGGCCGGCTCATTGGCGACATTAAGCTTGCCAAGGAGGTCGAGGAGGCAGCTCTCGGAGCTGGCCGCTGCCGCGCCCGGCGCGGGATCATCGGAGAGGCGGATCTCGCCGATGAGGTCAGCGAGACAATTCGCCATGCAGACGGCCTCTGCACCATGCAATGCGTCGGCGCAAACGCCGCCGGGCGTGCTAGGCTGGCTACGCTCGCTGGGGAGGAAGAGGGTTCCCGTCCAGAACAGATCTCCAGACGATGGTGCAGCTAGCCCCACGGTGGGCGCCAAATGTCGGGGGTGTCGTGCGACATATGCCAAAGGATGGCTTATCATGGAGGGGGCTAATAATACGTCGCTGGTGCCAGGAAATGGGATAAGGCGCAAACATGCACGCCGGCGAATCTTACCCAGGTTCGGAGCTCTCCTAGGAGATAACACCCCTACCCCCGCTCTGCGGGGTCTCCGCATGATCACTCAAGCAACAATGGTGGCTACAAGCTTGCTCCTCGAGCTGTTTCTCTAGAGGGGGAAGAAGAACAAGGCTAGCCCTAGCTTCCTCTCTCTATATGTGGGTGTGAATGAACTAAGGTCTGAACCCTTTGCATGGGTGCCCTGGGGGGTTTATATAGGCCTACCCCAGGGGTACAAAGGTAATCTAGCCGGGTGTAGGACCTGGCCGTCAGTGTCTATGGTCGCCGGCTTCTACGCCGACCGCTGGGGCCCGCCGCCTAGTGGGCCCCGCTGGCTGTCTCGTACTTGGCCGATAGGCTGCACCCGCCGCTTGCGGGTCTGGCCGGCTGCTCGATACTTTAGCCGTGCTGCTAATGACGCATGCTTTGTCGGGGGAGGCGTGGCTATAGTTCCGCCGCCTGGCGGGCATTCACTGTAGCCATTCCCCGTCTCTTCTGATTAATGGCGCACAAACTCCAAGGAGAGAAGAGCCGCCTGGTTAGGGGCCGGCCTCTCCTCGAGCCGACTGGTCAGGGCTCGCCGCCCTCTGGCTCCTCGCAAACAGGTAGGGCCCGCTACATGCGAGCCGTACCGACAACCCGTCTTGGCATGGCTCCCCCTGTGGTGGGTGATATCATGGGCTGAGTGGCAACAGTGCCGCGCCGGACGGGAGATCTTCGTCCGGTACGGTGCACTCTGGCCACGCTTGGCCCTGGATTTGGGGGGTGGCAGGGCGTGCTGTAGCCACGCCCCGTCTCATCATATTTATATGGGCGCAGACTCTGATGACGCGGGGGTCGCCTGCTAGGAGCCGGCCTCTCTAGGGGCCTCCTGCTAGGAGTCGGTCCACTTTGAGGCCGTCTGTTGGGCCTTGCCGTCTTCTGGCAGCCGGCCACTTGGACCAGCCGGCTGCGACAAGGCGGCGCTTTGGTCTTTGATTCTTGAGGGGCGCAGCCGGCCCCGATGTCTTGAAACGCCATGGGGCGCTGATGAGGCTACCCGTGGCTAATTACTCCGACATCTTCTTCGTCCGATTCTTGGCGCACACGGTCACCTTGGTGTGTGACATGCCAAAGCTCAGCCCCCGCCTCCTCCTGGATTTGTCCCCCTGCATCACAAACACCTTGCTGCCACAATGTTTTGGATCAACCTTCAAATCCCTTCTTTGCCCCTGGACCGAGTGGTTACCGCCTTTGAACTCGGGGTATCATGGTCCATCTACTAGACATGATGTGGCCGATCATCTGGCACCGCGTATGCGAGTTCACGCGGTGACCACGGGTCGCGACCAGCCAAACTTGTACTCTGGGAAGACCTCGGCGCTGTTCTCGTCCGCTCCCTCTGCCTCTCGCATCCAAATCATGTCTGGTAGCTCACCCGTGCTCGTCTGCATCGACCTGAGTCGCTGCCTCGCCCTGCATCGCTGCGGTGTGGTCGCCGTCGTCATGCCCGTGACATGTCCAGCCCCTGTCCTCCATTGTTTGCTAGCTCGAGCTCTCTAGAGCGTCCCCAAAGCCTCCCTCGCGGCTATTTAAGGACCCCCGAACCCCTCCGCACCTCATCAGCCTCTCCCCAAGCCTCCCCGACCACCGCAGCACCACTTCCCCTTCTCTGTTCACTGTCGATTGCCATGGCCGCCCCGGTTTCTTCTTGGTACCGGCGAGCCTAGCCTTCCTCCACTCCTATAGCCATCTCCAATGTGTTCCCCTCCTCCCGGCGGTCTTCCCCATCCCTCTCGTTCATCGCCGGAGGCCCTCGAGCCCGTCTTCCTCGAGCTTGGCCGCCGCCTCCGCCGTTTGGCCACCGCTTCGCCCGGCCGTCCCGAGCATCCTCGCTCCTCTCCACCACCTCCATCATCCTCCCCTCACCACCGCGAGCCATCCCGACCCCCTCAGCCCTCACTGGAGCAGCCCGCGTCGCCGGCCACCACCACCGCCCAGCCACCCCTGCTCCTCCCTGTCTCCACCGCCCCCGCGACCTCCTATCCTCCCCGCGCCTTCCCCTGGCCGGGAACGGCCGCGCCAGGTCCAGCCGCGCCCGCCGGTGGCCTCGTCCTGGCAGGAGCTGGCCTGGGCCGGCCGCCCCAGCGCCGCCCCCTTCCCTGCCTCTGCTCTGTTCACGGGCGAACAGGAGCGAGAGGAGGAAGAAGACGATGACCTCCAGCCCGATGGGCCCCCTCCCCTTGCCTCGTCACATAAGTGGAAGCGTATTCCCAAGAATATTTCCGTTTCTCAAAAGTGAATTCTACCCTTTTCTTTATCCATAACACATTTTCCCTGATACGTCTGATACGTCTCCAACGTATCTATAATTTTTGATTGTTCCATGCTATTATATTATCTGTTTTGGATGCTTAATGGGCTTTAATATGCTCTTTTAATTATTTTTGGGACTAACCTATTAACCGGAGGCCCAGTGCCAATTGCTGTTTTTTTGCCTATTTTGGTGTTTCGCAGAAAAGGAATCTCAAACGGAACGAAACCTTCACGAGGATCTTTCTTGGAACAAATGCAATCCAGGAGACTTGGAGTGGAAGTCAGAGACGCAACAAGGTGGCCACGAGGCAGGAGGGCGCGCCTAGGTGGGTAGGCGCGCCCCCACCCTCGTGGGCCCCTCGTAGCTCCACCGACCTACTTCTTTCGCCTATATATACTCTTATACCCTGAAAACATCCAGGGGAGCCATGAAACCACTTTTCCACCACCTCAACCTTCTGTACCCATGAGATCCCATCTTGGGGCCTTTTCCGACGATTTGCCGGAGGGGGATTCGATCACGGAGGGCTTCTACATCAACACCATAGCCTCTCCGATGATGTGTGAGTAGTTTACCACAGACCTTCGGGTCCACAGTTATTAGCTAGATGGCTTCTTCTCTCTCTTTGGTTCTCAATACAAAGTTCTTCTCGATTTTCTTGGAGATCTATTTGATGTAATACTTTTTGCGGTGTGTTTGCCGAGATCCGATGAATTATGGGTTTATGATCAAGATTATCTATGAACAATATTTGATTCTTCTGTGAATTCTTATATGCATGATTTGATATCTTTGCAAGTCTCTTCGAATTATCAGTTTAGTTTGGCCTACTAGATTGATCTTTCTTGCATGGGAGAAGTGCTTAGCTTTGGGTTCAATCTTGTGGTGTCCTTTCCCAGTGACAGCAGGGGCAGCAAGGCACATATTGTATTGTTGCCATCGAGGATAAAAAGATGGGGTTTATACCATATTGCTTGAGTTTATCCCTCTACATCATGTCATCTTGCTTAATGCGTTACTCTGTTCTTATGAACTTAATACTCTAGATGCATGCTGGATAGCGGTCGATGTGTGGAGTAATAGTAGTAGATGCAGAATTGTTTCGGTCTACTTGACACGGACGTGATGCCTATGTTCATGATCATGCCTAGATATTCTCATAACTATGCGCTTTTCTATCAATTGCTCGACAGTAATTTGTCACCCACCGTAATATATGCTATCATGAGAAAAGCCACTAGTGAAACCTATGGCCCTCGGGTCTATTTTACATCATATTAGTTTATCGTCAACTTGCCAATTTCTGTTGCCGTTTATTTTGCAATCTTTACTTTCCAATCTATACAACAAAAATACCACAAATATTTATCTTATTATCTTTATCAGATCTCACTTTTGCAAGTGGCCATGAAGGGATTGACAACCCCTTTATCGCGTTGGTTGCAAGGTTCTTGATTGTTTGTGCAGGTACTAGGCGATTTGCGTGTAGTCTCCTACTGGATTGATACCTTGGTTCTCAAAAACTGAGGGAAATACTTATGCTACTTTGCTGCATCACCCTTTCCTCTTCAAGGGAAAACTAACGCATGCTCAAGAGGTAGCAAGAAGGATTTCTGCCGCCGTTGCCGGGGAGATCTACGCTCAAGTCAAGACATACCAAGTACCCATCATAAACTCTTCTCCCTCACATTACATTATTTGCCATTTGCCTCTCATTTTCCTCTCCCCCACTTTGCCTTTGCCCTTTCCTTCGCCCTTCTTCCGTTCGATCTTATGTTTGCTTGTGTTGCCATGTGCCTTCTTTTTGCTTGCATTTTCACTTGCTGAAAATCTATTGTTATGGATCCTCATCCTCTTGCTAATCTTTTTAAAAGATCCAATTATGATGAACCTAGTGCTAGTGAGTTTTGTGCACTAGATTATATTTACGAGGTTTTGCTTGAAATTCGTGAATCTGATGAAGTGTTGAAAGAAGAAACTTATGAAGTGATTCACTATAGCTCCTTGAATGAAAAGCATGATTGGAATGATATTATTATAAATTCTATTGACGTAAATTGTGCTAATGATATGCAAAACCCTAAGCTTGGGGATGCTAGTTTTGCTATGTCCACTACTTGTTGCAATGATCATGATTGGGGTGATTCTTACAATCTTGAAAATTTATTTAAGCCCCATGATGAATATGAGATTGATAATAATGTTTGCAATAATACTAAAAGTGGGTTTGGAAGAGTGTCAACTTTAGATCCCACATATTTGAATAATGTTCAATCTTATGAAGTTTTTGATAAAAGTGGGTTTGGAGAGGTCATGACTTTAGTTAATGATATTCCCAATATTTTGGAAGAGTGTCAACTTTGCATGCATGTGGATCATGTAGAGAAAATTTTATGTGAGAGATATATTGTTGAATTTGAATATGATCCCACATGTAATTATTATGAGAGAGGAAAATATGGTTGTAGAAATTTTCATGTTACTAAATTACCTCTCGTTATGTTGAGGTTGTTATTGTTTCTCATTCTTTCTTGCATATGCTAGTTTTTGCTTGTCTTGATAATTTATTTGCCTATAAGATACCTATGCATAGGAAGTATGTTAGACTTAGATGTGTTTTTCATATGCTATATGATGCTCTCTTTGTGCTTCAATTCTTGTCTTTCATGTGAGCATCATCGAAATTATCAATGCCTAGCTAGGGGCGTTAAACGATAGCGCTTGTTGGGAGGCATCCCAATTTTATTTTTGTTCCTGTTTAGTAATAAATAATTCATATAGCCTCTGTTTAGATTTGGTTTTATGTTTTAATTAGTGTTTGTGCCAAGTAGAACCTTTGGTAAGACTTGGGTGAAGTCTTTGCGATCTTGCTGTAAAAAACCGAAACTTTAGCGCTCACGAGATTAGCTGCCATTTTTTACTGGAGAGTGATTTTAGGTTGATTCTTTATAAAGATGATTAATAGAAAAATTCCTCACGTCCAAAATTTTATTTCAGAATTTTTGGAGTTCCATAAGTATACGTTTGATACAGATTACCACAGACTGTTCTGTTTTTGACAGATTCTGTTTTTCGTGTGTTGTTTGCTTATTTTGATGAACCT
>NC_057805.1:128296304-128306867 GCF_018294505.1 Triticum aestivum | reverse complement strand
GTAGGTTTAACACCAATATAAATAAAGAATGAGTTCATTACAGTAATTTAAATTGGTGGTTTGTTTTCTTACACTAACGGAGCTCATGAGATTTTCTGTTTAAGTTTTGTGTTGTGAAGTAGTTTTCAAGTTTTTGGGTAAAGATTTGATGGATTTTGGAATAAGGAGTGGCAAGAGCATAAGCTTGGGGATTACCAAGGAACCCCAAGTTAAAATTCTAGGACAACCAAAAGCCTAATCTTGTGGATGCCCCGGAAGGCATCCCCTCTTTCGTCTTCGTCTATTGGTAACTTTACTTGAGGCTATATTTTTATTCACCACATGATATGTGTTTTGCTTGGAGCGTCTTGTATGATTTGAGTATATTCTTTTTAGTTTACCACAATCATCCTTGCTGTACATGCATTTTGGTAGAGACACACATGAATCGGAATTTATTAAAATACTCTATGTGCTTCACTTAATCTTTTGAGCTAGATAATTTTGCTCTAGTGCTTCGCTTATATCTTTTTAGAGCACGGTGGTGGTTTTATTTTATAGAAATTATTGATCTCTCATGCTTCACTTATATTATTTTGAGAATATTTTAGAACAGCATGGTAATTTGCTTTGGCTATAAAATTAGTCCTAATATGATGAGCATCCAAGATGGGTATAATAAAAACTATCATATAAAGTGCATTGAATACTATGAGAAGTTTGATTCCTTATGATTGTTTTGAGATATGAAGATGGTGATATTAGAGTCATGCTAGTTGAGTAGTTGTGAATTTGAGAGATACTTGTGTTAAAGTCTGTGATTCCCGTAGCATGCACGTATGGTGAACCGTTATGTGATGAAGTCGGAGCATGATTTATTTATGTCTTCCTTATGAGTGGCGGTCGGGGACGAGCGATGGTCTTTTCCTAGCAATCTATCCCCCTAGGAGCATGCGCGTAGTACTTTGTTTCGATAACTAATAGATTTTTGCAATAAGTATGTGAGTTCTTTATGACTAATGTTGAGTCCATGGATTATACGCACTCTCACCCTTCCACCATTTGTAGCCTCTCTAATACCGCGCACCTTTCGCCGGTATCATACACCCACCATCTACCTTCCTCAAAACAGCCACCATACCTACCTATCATGGCATTTCCATAGCCGTTCCGAGATATATTGCCATGCAACTTTCCACCATTCCGTTTATTATGACACGCTCCATCATTGTCATATTGCTTTGCATGATCATGTAGTTGACATCGTATTTGTGACAAGGCCACCATTCATCATTCATATATGTCACTCTTGATTCATTGCATATCCTGGTACACCGCCAGAGGCATTCACATAGAGTCATATTTGTTCTAAGTATCGAGTTGTAAGTAAATAAAAGTGTGATGATCTTCATTATTAGAGCATTGTCCCATGTGAGGAAACGATGATGGAGACTATGATTCCCCCATAAATCGGGATGAGACTCCGGACGAAAAAAGAGAGGCCAAAGAAGCCCAAATAAAAAAAGAGGCCAAAGAAGCCCACCAAAAAAAATTGATGAGAGAAAAAGAGAGAAGGGACAATGTTACTATCCTTTTTCCACACTTGTGCTTCAAATTAGCACCGTGATCTTCATGATAGAGAGTCTCTTATTTTGTCACTTTCATATACTAGTGGGAAATTTTCATTATAGAACTTGGCTTGTATATTCCAATGATGGGCTTCCTCAAAATGCCCTAGGTCTTCGTGAGCAAGCGAGTTGGATGCACACCCACTTAGTTTCTTTTGTTGAGCTTTCATACACTTATAGCTCTAGTGCATCCGTTGCATGGCAATCCCTACCCACTCACATTGATATCTATTGATGGGCATCTCCATAGCCTGTTGATACGCCTAGTTGATGTGAGGCTATCTTCTCCTTTTTGTCTTCTCCACAACCACCATTCTATTCCACCTATAGTGCTATATCCATGGCTCACGCTCATGTATTGCGTGAAAGTTGAAAAAAAGTTTGAGAACATCAAAAGTATGAAACAATTGCTTGGCTTGTCATCGGGGTTGTGCATGATTAAATAATTTGTGTGATGAAGATAGAGCATAGCCAGACTATATGATTTTGTAGGGATAACTTTCTTTGGCCATGTTATTTTGAGAAGACATGATTGCTTTATTTGTATGCTTGAAGTATTATTATTTTTATGTCAATATTGAACTTTTGTATTGAATCTTTCAGATCTGAACATTCATGCCACAATAAAGAAAATTACATTGAAAATTATGTTAGGTAGCATTCCACATCAAAAATTCTTTTTTTATCATTTACCTACTCGAGGACGAGCAGGAATCAAGCTTGGGGATGCTGATACGTCTCCAACGTATCTATAAATTTTTATCGTTCCATGCTATTATATTATCTGTTTTGGATGTTTAATGGACTTTAATATGCTCTTTTATATTATTTTTGTGACTAACCTATTAACCGGAGGCCCAGTGCCAGTTGCTGTTTTTTGCCTATTTTGGTGTTTCGCAGAAAAGGAATATCAAACGGAATCCAAACGGAACGAAACCTTCGCGAGGATCTTTCTTGGAACAAATGCAATCCAGGAGACTTGGAGTGGAAGTCAGAGACACAACAAGGTGGCCACGAGGCAGGAGGGCGCGCCTAGGTGGGTAGGCGCGCCCCCACCCTCGTGGGCCCCTCGTAGCTCCACCGACCTACTTCTTTCGCCTATATATACTCTTATACCCTGAAAACATCCAGGGGAGCCATGAAACCACTTTTCCACCACCTCAACCTTCTGTACCCGTGAGATCCCATCTTGGGGCCTTTTCCGACGATTTGCCGGAGGGGGATTCGATCACGGAGGGCTTCTACATCAACACCATAGCCTCTCCGATGATGTGTGAGTAGTTTACCACAGACCTTCGGGTCCACAGTTATTAGCTAGATGGCTTCTTCTCTCTCTTTGGTTCTCAATACAAAGTTCTTCTCGATTTTCTTGGAGATCTATTTGATGTAATACTTTTTGCGGTGTGTTTGCCGAGATCCGATGAATTATGGGTTTATGATCAAGATTATCTATGAACAATATTTGATTCTTCTGTGAATTCTTATATGCATGATTTGATATCTTTGCAAGTCTCTTCAAATTATCGGTTTAGTTTGGCCTACTAGATTGGTCTTTCTTGCAATGGGAGAAGTAGCTTTGGGTTCAATCTTGCGGTGTCTTTTCCCAGGGACAACAGGGGCAGCAAGGCACGTATTGTATTGTTGCCATTGAGGATAAGAAGATGGGTTTTATATCATATTGCTTGAGTTTATCCCTCTACATCATGTCATCTTGCTTAATGCGTTACTCTGTTCTTATGAACTTAATACTCTAGATGCATGCTGGATAGCGGTCGATGTGTGGAGTAATAGTAGTAAATGCAGAATCGTTTCGGTCTACTTGACACGAACGTGATGCCTATGTTCATGATCATGCCTAGATATTCTCATAACTATGCGCTTTTCTATCAATTGCTCGGCAGTTATTTGTTCACCCACCGTAATATATGCTATCATGAGAGAAGCCACTAGTGAAACCTATGCCCCCCGGGTCTATTTTACATCATATTAGTTTATCGTCAACTTGCCAATTTCTGTCACCATTTATTTTGGAATCTTTACTTTCCAATCTATACAACAAAAATACCAAAAATATTTATCTTATTATCTTTATCAGATCTCACTTTTGCAAGTGGCCGTGAAGGGATTGACAACCCCTTTATCGCGTTGGTTGCAAGGTTCTTGATTGTTTGTGCAGGTACTAGGCGATTTGCGTGTAGTCTCCTACAGGATTGATACCATGGTTCTAAAAAAGTGAGGGAAATACTTACGCTACTTTGCTGCATCACCCTTTCTGAAAGCACAAGTGCTCCCTGGGTGATTTTGGTAATTAATGTCAACATAACTCTTGTTGGACTAATGTTTTCATCTAGTATGTTTCAGATAAGTTCAACAATGGAGTGGCATGGACTAGAGGATGTGGAACCCCTTCAAGATGATAAGGACAAAGGATTGGCTCAAGCTCAAAGATCATGAATCTACATTTTTCATTTTAGTGATCCAAGATCACATTGAGTCCACAGGAAAGCCAATACTATTAAGAGGGGATGAGGTGTTGCTTAATGGCTTGCTTGCTCAAAGTGCTTAGTGATATGCTCCAAAGCCCTCAACCACTTTCTCACATCCACATATGTCCCAAACCAAAAGTCAAACTCGGCCCCACCGAAACTTTCTATCCGGCGCCACCGAGTTCACTTGACATAGCCACTGCGAGAAACCCTAATCAATTCGGTCTCACCGATGGGATCTCGGTCTAACCGAGATGGCCTTGCAAACTCTCTGTTGTCTATTGCATTAATTTCGGTCCCACCGAAATATGTAATCGGTCCCACCAAGTTTGCTTGGCCAACTCTCTGTTGTGCTTATTACCCAAATCGGTCCCACCGAGTTTGTGTAATCGGTCCAACCGAGACAAGGCTTTACCCTAACCCTAGCACATCGGTCCCACCGAGTTGATCATGTCGGTCCCACCGAAATGCCTAGCGGTCACATTATGAACCAAGTCGGTCAGACCGAGTTTTTTGATTCGGTCCCACCGAGTTTGGTAATTTGTGTGTAATGGTTAGATTTTGTGTGGAGGCTATATATACCCCTCCACCCACTCTTCATTCGTGGAGAGAGCCATCAGAACATGCCTACACTTCCAACATACATTTTCTGAGAGAGAACCACCTACACTTGTGTTGAGGTCAAGATATTCCATTCCAACCACATAAATCTTGATCTCTAGCCTTCCCCAAGTTGCTTTCCACTCAAATCATCTTTCTACCAAATCCAATCCTATGAGAGAGAGTTGAGTGTTGGGGAGACTATCACTTGAAGCACAAGAGCAAGGAGTTCATCATCAACACACCATCTATTACCTTTTGGAGAGTGGTGTCTCCTAGATTGGCTAGGTGTCACTTGGGAGCCTCTGTCAAGATTGTGGAGTTGAACCAAGGAGTTTGTACGGGCAAGGAGATCGCCTACTTCGTGAAGATCTACCCTAGTGAGGCAAGTCCTTCGTGGGCGATGGCCATGGTGGTATAGACAAGGTTGCTTCTTCGTGGACCCTTCGTGGGTGGAGCCCTCCGTGGACTCGCGCAACCGTTACCATTCGTGGGTTGAAGTCTCCATCAACGTGGATGTACGATAGCACCACCTATCGAAACCATGCCAAAAATCTCCGCGTCTCCAATTGCGTTTGCACACTCCAATCCCATCCCTTTACATTCTTGCAACTTGCATGATTTACTTTTTGTTGCTCATATACTCTTGTCATGCTTGCTTGATATGTATTGTGAATGTTTGAACTTGTGCTAAAACTCCACTTCAACTTAAAGAATTTAAAAACTGCAACTTTTCTTGCTAAGAGTCTATTCACCCCCCTCTAGACACCTCTTCTTGATCCTTTCACTTTCCTCTTCAACGGAAAACCAATGCATGCTCAAGAGGTAGCAATATCATGCTCATGCATTGTAGTTGCATCATGTTATTTTTCATATGACTCAGCTTATTGCATTCAAGTTTAACCGGATAATGATCAAACTTGAACACCTGTTGGCTGAGTCATAGTGCCATCGTATCGAGCTGACCAGTGCAGCCACACTTGCCTTTATGGGAGGGTCCTAACCGGGTCTATTATCATGCCTCTTGTCGGTGCCTCCAACGAGGGAAGGTTATGCACGTGCGCTACCTTGGTCGGGTAGGACGGCATAAGCCTTGTGTGCCCATGTTTGGTTTTGAGCTCATGTCCCCGTTTGGGACCGTTTTGCCACGACGGTGGCCGTTGATGCCTTTGGTAGGCACGGGGCCACCCATGACTTATCCCAGAGGGGAGTTGCTCGGAGTGGCCGGGAGAGTGTCATGGGCAGTAGATCAGTTTTTTCGGAATGCCGTTGGTCCACCCGAATGGGAGTGCAAGGCCATGGATTCGGTGGTGTGGGTACAGTGTGCTACCTCTGCAGAGTGTGTGTGTTAAATCTATCGATAGTCGCGCCCTCGGATATGGGCCCAGTTCGTAGTCGGCCACACTATGAGCCAACAATAATAATAACTCGATTAATAATAACCCCGGTTCGATGATGAGAAAGAGATTGGTTGTGATCGAGAGAGGATCACAGAGGTATCGTGGATACCGAAGTTGTGTGATCACGATATGATCATGGTGGTATCATGGATACCGATGTTGGAAAGTTAATGCATGTGTTGGCTACGAGGTAACCCGAGCAGAGTAAGTTGGTGCATGATAATGTTAACCTGTTCCATGTAGTATCATCATGTTCATGATTGATTTAACCTGCTAATGCCATGCTGTTGTTTGCCTTGATTGCTTTTGGTTAATTGTGAGCTTGCAAGTACATTCAATGTACTGACCTGGCGTGTCATGCCAGTTTGCAGGTCGTGCCTGGATTGCTTACTTGTTTGGTGTGGCTCCTATGTTCGCGAGCTAGGATAAACGTTCCAGCCAGAGTCCCTGCAGATTGGAGTCCATCATCACCAATAGTTGTTCCGCTGCCTCGAGTTGTTACGCTGCTTGCATAGAGCAACCGTGGTTGGCGTAGCGTCGCCGTGCCGGTGTTATTCATTGTAATATCGGAGACCTTGTATTCATATTCATGTTATAATAGAGAGCTGGTTTGTTCTATGCTAAACAGTGTCGTATTCCAGAAGACTTCACCTCGATCTCTGGACTGGAATACGGGGCGTTCCTGTTTCTCTGAGCTAGGGTGCCACACCCTACGGGTTTGAGAACTATGTAGAAATGACCGAGACATATCTCCGGTCAATAACCAATAGCGGAACCTGGATGCTCATATTGGTTCCTACATATTCTATGAAGATCTTTATCGGTCAAACCACATAACAACATACATTATTCCCTTTGTCATCGGTATGTTACTTGCCCGAGATTCGGTCGTCGGTATCTTCATACCTAGTTCAATCTCATTACCGGCAAGTCTCTTTACTCTTTCCGTAATGCATCATCCTGCAACTAACTCATTAGTCACATTGCTTACAAGGCTTATAGTGATGTACATTACCGAGAGGGCCCAGAGATACCTCTCCGATACACGGAGTGACAAATCCTAATCTCGATCTATACCAACTCAACAAACAACTTCAGAGACACCTGTGGAGCATCTTTATAATCACCTAGTTATGTTGTGACGTTTGATATCACACAAGGTGTTCCTCCGGTATTCGGGAGTTGCATAATCTCATAGTCAGAGGAATATGTATAAGTCATGAAGAAAGCAATAGCAATAAAACTAAACGATCATTATGCCAAGCTAACGGATGGGTCTTGTCCATCACATCATTCTCTAATGATGTGATCTCGTTTATCAAATGACAACACATGTCAATAGTTAGGAAACATAACTATCTTTGATTAACGAGCTAGTCAAGTAGAGGCATACTAGGGACACTTTGTTTTGTCTATGTACTCACACATGTACTAAGTTTCCGGTTAATACAATTATAGCATGAATAATAAACATTTACATGATATAAGGAAATATAAATAATAACTTGACGAGTTTTGGATTTACTAGAATTTAAAACCCAGGCATCTCAATGTTTTGCCGGCAATCAACGGTGCCCTGGTGTTTGAAATTCATTCTCATTTCTTGCATGGGACCTAAGCATGCACCCAAGGACACAGATTTGATTTTTCAACCAATTTACATGCACTCGAGCATGTGCATGTCGTTAAAATTGGAATTATGCACATAAATGCATTGAAAACTCAGTCAATGCATAAAACTGTCCAAACGAACCCCGAAAATCCCAAAAATTGACACAAAACTCCTGTTGTTCTATCCTGACACGAGAAATTTTTTGAAAGCAATAAGAGGCAATGGATATCGTTTCGTCCCCAAAGGTGGGACATTCCCTACCGAAACCATCATGCTTGTTGTGAGAAGCTTTGGTTTGTGAGAAGCATATACCCGAACCTGCCCCGAATGGGACAATTTTTTTACCATGACATGTTGATGCCGCTCCATGATAGCATGCCAAGTTTCATGAATTTCAGACGAGTTTTGGATTTAATAGAATTTAAAAACCAGGCATCTCAACGTTTTGCCGGCAATAAACAGTGCCCTAGTGTTTGAATTTCATTCTCATCTCTTGCATGGGACCTAGAAATTCACCCAAGGACATAGATTAGATTTTTCAACCAACTTTAGTGCATTGGAGCATGTGCTTGTAATTCAAATTTGAATTATGCACATAAAATGCCTAGAAAAACCAGTTAATGCATAAAAATGTCCAAACGAACCCTGAAAAATCACAAAAATTGACACAACACTCCTGTTGTTCTATGTTGACACTAGAATTTTTTTGAAAGCAATAAGAGGCAATGGATATCGTTTCGTCCCCAAAGGTGGGACGTTCCCTATCGAAACCATCATGCTTGTTGTGAGAAGCTTATACCCGAACCTGCCCCAAATGGGACAAATTTTTTACCACAACATGTTGATGCTGCTCCATGATAGCATGCCAAGTTTCATGAATTTTAGACGAGTTTTGGATTTAATAGAATTTAAAAACCAGGCATCTCAACATTTTACCGGCAATCAACAGTGCCCTGGTGTTTGAATTTCATTCCCATCTCTTGAATGGGACCTAGAAATTCACCCAAGGACACACATGTGATTTTCAACCAACTTTGGTGCATTGGAGCATGTGCTTGTAGTTCAAATTTGAAATATGCACATAAAATGCCTAGAAAACCCAGTTAATGTATAAAAAAGGCCAAACGAACCCCAAAAAATTCCAAGATTAAACACAACACTCCTGTTGTTCTATGTTGACACTAGAATTTTTTTGAAAGCAATAAGAGGCAACGAATATCGTCCCGTCACCAAAGGTGGTACGTTCCCTATCGAAACCATCATGCTTGTTGTGAGAAGCTCTGGTTTGTGAGAAGCTTATACCCAAACCTGTTCCAAATGGGACAAAATTTTCACCACGACATGTTGATGCCGCTCCATGATAGCATGCCAAGTTTCATGAATTTCAGATGAGTTTTGGATTTACCAGAATTTAAAAACCAGGTATCTGAACGTTTTGCCGGCAAACAACAGTGCCCTGGTGTTTGAAATTCATTCCCGTCTCTTGCATGGGACCTAAGCATGCACCCAAGGACACACATGTGATTTTTCAACCAATTTATATGCACTGGAGCATGTGCATGTAGTTCAAATTTGAATTATGCACATAAAATGCCTAGAAAACTCGATGCATAAAAATGTCCAAACGAACCTCGAGAAATCCCAAAAATTGACACAACACTCCTGTTGTTCTATGTTGACACGAGAAATTTTTTGAAAGCAATAAGAGGCAATGGATATCGTTTCGTCCCCAAAGGTGGGACGTACGTTCCCTACCGAGACCATCAGGCTTGTTGTGAGAAGCTCTGGTTTGTGAGAAGCATATACCTAAACCTGCCCCAAATGGGACAAATTTTTTACCACGACATGTTTATGCCCCTCCATGATAGCATGCCAAGTTTCATGAATTTCAGACGAGTTTTGGATTTACTAGAATTAAAAACCAGTCATCTCAATGTTTTGCCGCCAGTTCCCTGGTGTTTGAAATTCATTCCCATTTCTTGCATGGGACCTAAGCATGCACCCAAGGACACATATTTGTTTTTTCAGCCAATTTATATGCACTAGAGCATGTGCATGTAGTTCAAATTTGAATTATGCACATAAATGCATCGAAAACTCAGTTAATTCATAAAAATGTCCAAACGAACCCCAAAAAATCCCAAAGATTGACACAATACTCCTGTTGTTCTATGTTGACACGAGAAAAAAAATTGAAAGCAATAAGAGGCAATGGATATCGTTTCGTCCCCTAAGGTGGGACGCTCCCTATCGAAACCATCATGCTTGTTGTGAGAAGCTCTAGTTTGTGAGAAGCTTATACCCGAATGTAACATCCCAAATTTTCAATTTGGTATGTTATACATAGATCATCATTGCATATCATGTTTTATTGCATTTTGTCAAATCCTCGATAAATCCTAGGCAACTCAAGGACCCTAAGAGAGAGTTGGGGATTTTCTCGAATTTTCATATTTGATTTTCATCAAATAATAAGACGAGGATTTTGGTTTTAATTATTTTCTCTTAGGAAAAATATTTCATTTTAAAAATAAATGAGAGGAGAAAATATGACTTCTCCAAAAAAATTGAAATACTGGAGGTAAAATGTTAAAATCATTTATCGGAATTTATTTGCAATTTTTATTGCATTAAAAATATTGCATGTTTTCAAAATATTTATTTTGTGTTAAAAAAATGTCCACCCTATTCTAGATTTTCTAACTAGACGGGGAAAATTTATTTTATATTTTTTGGATTTTTATTTATTTTTCTACGAATTATTATCCGCGATACATTTTTTAAGAAAAAAAAAGCGCGCGCCCGCTGGGCCGAGCCCAGCCGCCGGCCCGCCCGCGTCGGCCCCTTCGCGCACGACC